>NC_060279.1:5642557-5811198 GCF_021613505.1 Equus quagga | reverse complement strand
CACACACACACACACACACACACACACACACACACACACACACACACTATCACCAGTGCTAGTTAAGGCTGTTTGTATAAAAACCTCCACAAGTAATTAGATAGGAAAAAAAGTCTGCCAAACTGTTTTTTGAGATCTGACACCCAGATAACTAGCTGATTACATATCATCGGAATCACTCTCATAGTAATATTCTTTCTGTGACTTCTTTATGAGCCCTTTATAATTTTCCAGGTGGTTTGATACTCAGTGTGGGTGTTGGTACATAGGTGGTGATGGATCATTGGGGTGGTGAATGCTTCATAAAAAAGGAAGACCAAAGATTCCCAGGATGACTCTGAAGTGAGAAAAAAATTTAGGATATCAGATAAATAGAAATCTCTCATTGTTATGAGATCTAATGGTAAAAGTCTATAGGATTAAGAAACATGAATCATAATTCCTGTATTTGCAAGTGGTAAATATTTACAGCTTTAATTTTCTTGAGCACATTTTTTTATGCCTGTCACAGTGATAGGCACTTTTCATATGCATCTCAGTTCAACTACTTTAAGTTTTCCTTTAAAAGTAAATGCAAAAGTAAATGAATTAGGGAGATGGGGTTAATAATGTGATGCAATCAAAATAAAATAATAATAGCTATAACAATTGTAATTTATATATATATTAACTCTGATTTGTCTAAAGTGAATATTGTTGATTTCGTTTTATAGAACGGTTAAGTAACATGACCATCACCACACAGCTAGAAAGTAAAGGGAAACCAGTAAGCCTTGCTGTGTTTGACTCTAACAATCATTTTCTTCCTATTAAACCTCTCATTAATATGTCGGTAAATACTACTGAATGGGGATGATTTCAAAACAGGAGGAACAGAAGAATGTGAAGACAGATTTTAAGTATTTGGCTTTATAAATATAATTAATGAAAATATATGCAGTGTTACATTTTTACTGACTTAAATTGTTTCACCATTTTCTCTTCTGATTCTTTCTTGACTGCGTGTGGGTTAGTAAATCCAGCAACCATTTGGGTGATTTAAGTAAACGTCTTCAGAATTCAAGAGTTTTAAAATGTATTGTTTCACGTAGATGACCAAAAGAAGTAGGCATATGGAGAAATACATGTATGTCTGTCATGGCCTCATAGCAATAGCTTCTTTGTAATAATTGTAACTTAGTCTAGTTCTCAGTTCTGTGTCGTGTCAAGGAAAATGCATGAACTAATTACATCCCTATTCATCATACTCAACTCCCTTCTTTACACCAGAAAGAAGTGGTGAGAGTCACAGTGAGTGAGGGAGGAGCAGTGAGAGGGAGTCACAGTGAGTGAGGGAGGAGCAGTGAGAAGGAGTCACAGTGAGTGAGGGAGGAGTAGTGAGAGGGAGGAGAGTTGATCTCCATGGTGCCTGTCAGCTAAATTTGAGGCAACTACCAGATCCTTGATATATATAATTCAATTTAGCTCACAGGCTAGCCTCACCTTTCCACCCGCCTTGACTGTAGCAACCTGACATTTGATTCACATTTCTATCCTCTCTCTTTTTTAAAATCACTTATTGAGGTGTAATCAACATACAGAAATCCATGGATATTTAATGCATACAATGAGTTTGGAGATAAGTATACACATTTGAATCTATCACCACAATCAAGGATATAAACTCAGTTATCATCTCCAAAAGTTTTCTCCCGCTCCCTTTCTTCTTGTTTTTTTATTGATTTTTCTTTCATGGTAAGAGAACTTAAGACCTACTCTTTTAGCTAGTTTTTAATCTATCATGTCTTTATAAAGCTCCTCAAATCAAATGGGTAAATGTTCTTAGTTGTCCATGAGTCAGAGCATTTGATTTTAATTTTAGATAGTAATGAATTGATGCTTTGCGGTTTTACTGTTTAGAAGTGAAGACATGGTACAAGCTGCTTGTCATCTCTTGAGCTCAGTCCCTATTCTCTCCAAATTATTAACTGATGGAGCTCTGACACAGGAGCCAGATGAAGATCAAAGTGGTATGAGTTTTATTTAGACTGTTTGGTATAAGCTACATTTGAAAATGGTTTTGTTTTCTTCCTATTCCATCTTCTCCCACCCCACCCGCTGCCCTCACTCCTTCCACAATCTGGACCTTGGGGCCTGCCTGAGGGAGAGATGGATCTGCAGCACAGACCTTCAGAGCACTTGCCCAGGGTCTTCCTCCTGCCTCACAGCCCATCGGGCGTAGCAGATGGAGCACCAGAGAGGCTTCTATGCTGGACTCCCACTCAGCTGTGAACCAGGTGGAAGTGGGAGAAGAACTATAGACTATGCCCTGCTTGAGGGCCTGCAGGTCTGATAGAAGAGGCAGGGCCGCATGGAACCAGAGACCCTTAAGTGTAGCCAGATGTGAAGGAGCAAATGAACGGGTGGAGACAGGGCGCTCTCTCCTGGGAATGGAGTAGAAGTCACTTTACTCATGAGGATCCAGGGCACACATGTTCCCATTGTTTTAGGAGTTTTATTTCTTTGAGCCGGTTGGCCTTACAATTTCGAGCAGGCAATGCAGCTTCTTGGGGATGACAACAGCAGAATATTAGTTCAGCTCTGCTCTCACCTTTGGGAAGCTACTCCATCAGGACCAGTTACTGTTACTTTACGTATCCTCCTAAACCAGGGGGGAGCAGTTAAGTTTTGGCTGCTAAAAGGCACTGAAAGCATTAGAATAAGACCTTAATTCAATTACCAAGGCCTTGCTAAAAATTCGCCCTCTGATCTTTTTCTCATCTTTACTTATCTATGGTCTCATCCAAGGTGGCTTACTATTGATGATATGATAGCCCTAACAACAGCATAACTGCACCCCAAAAAGTAAGTTGAAAAACGCCTTCCCATTATTAAATTCCCAGGGAGAAATGAAGATTCCTTCCTCTGTAAAATAAAATTAAATTCTGACTTCTCAATTAGAGAACCCTTGGTCAGTTAACAGATTAGAGTTGGATCTCCTTTTCAGCTCCAGCCTTAGCCATCTTTCCCTAGAGTGGGCTTGATTGATAATGTATTTGGGTTAATTAATGTCTTTTTGCCACCTTTCTTTCAGCCTCGTTATATTTTAGGTATGTCTCTTGTAAACAGCATACAGGTGTTTCTTGCTATCCGAAAGTAGAAAGTAGAGTAGTGCCGTGAAACCTTTTGTAAACCAAAATGGTGTAAAGCAAAGAAGCAATTAGCATTAATCTGTATGGGAAAATTTTTTGAACATTCCCAGACCTACAAAATAACCTAACAGATTATACCAAATTACAAATAAAGCCTAAAGTAACGCTAACATATAGTAAAAGCAGGAACGATATGATAAATACACAGCCTACAGAAGGTAGAAATAACGTGCACACCACGTAGTTTCACTTACCTGAACCAGGAAGGCAGCGAGCACACTGGAAGGCTGAGAGGCGGTGGTGATGACGTGCGGTAGGCTAGGTTGTCGGAGGTTGGGGTGGTGGGAGCTGCAGGGGACTGGGGTGTAGGAGAGAGAGGAAGAGGGTCGTCTGCCAACATCTCATCACCTTCTGAGTCCACCAGGGCAGGCCGGTCACTAACGTCTACTCTTTCTTCCACGTCTGCCTGCCTCACGTGGAAGGTGGGGGTTCGCCGTCTGCTGTGGCTGCTGTGGCTGCTGTGGAAGGCCTGAAATAGGACAGTGTGCTTCACTGCTTAGCCTCTGTAACAGCTCGCTGCAAAACAAATGCTGAACGCTATTTTTGCTTTTTGCCTTTTTTCATAAAAGCAAAAATCCTCTTCGGATTTCTTTCTGTTAGCAAAAGCAGGTACTAATGTAGGTTTTCATAAAAGTGAAGTAATGTAAAGTGAACTTTAAGATACTGGACAAAAACTATATAGCTCTTTTTTTTTCCTTTTCATTTAATCTGAAAACATTCAGATTTTCATTAGTAAGATTAATAAATGCACATTTACATGTGTTATTGGTATTTTTGTACATATTTCTACTATTTTAGTGCTTTTCTGTTTTTTCTTCTTTATATTTTTGGTTCTTTTGTTTAGTTGGGGTATTTTTTCTCAGTTCAGTTTTTTCCCCCCACTCTGTAGTTTTCTATTGAAGCCATAAGAGTTTCCCAAAGACTCAGTTGCTTAAACAATACAAATTTATTATCTCATAGTTCTGTAGATGGAAGTGCAACACAAGTCTCACCAGGCTGAGATCAAGGTTTTGGTAAGGCTGCCTTCCTTTCTGGAGTCTCTAGGAAATAATCCATTTTTGCTTTTTCCAGCTTCTTGAGGCCACCCACATTCCTTGGCTGTGGTGTCCGCCCATATTTGAAGCTCGTGGTGGCAGCCTGGGTCCTTCTCACTCTGACATCTCCCTGGTTCTCTGCAGCCAGGGCTCATGTGATTAGATTGGGCCCACAGTAAAGATCCAGAATAATTTCCCCGTCCCAAGGCCTGTAATCTTAATCACATCTGCAAAGTCCCTTTGCCATGTGAGGTGACATTCACGGAGTCCAGAGATTAGGACGCGGACATCTTTGTGTGGCTACTGTTCTGCCTACTGTATTTATTCTCTATTGGTTTGGAGTTTATATAATTCTATGTATAGAGTTTTATTTGGACTTAGCTGCACATTTGTTCATCAATTCTTCTTTCATATCCAACTGTCCTTTGGAATCATTTTTCTTCTTAAATTTATCCTTCATTTCTTGGTAGTAAACTATCTCAGTTTTTCTTTTTTAAAAATCTCTGTTTTTTGTTTGGCCTTCCTTCTTTATTTTTATTTATTTATTTTTTGAGGAAGATTAGCCCTGAGCTAACTACTGCCAATCTTCCTCTTTTTGCTGAGGAAGACTGGCCCTGAGCTAACATCCATTCCCACCTTCCTCTACTTTATACGTGGGACACCTACCACAGCATGGCTTTTGCCAAGTGGTGCCATGTCTGCACCTGGGATCCAAACCGGTGAACCCGCGCCGCTGAGAAGTGGAACATGCGAACTTAACCACTGCGCCACCGGGCTGGCCCCTGGCCGTTCTTTAATGATGCGTTTGCTAGGTATACAATTTGAGGTTTATAGCTAGTCAAGTTTCCTTTATTCCTCTTTTCTGTTATTATTGGTTTGAGAATTATATATTCCATCAATTTTCAATATTTTTAATATATGCAATTGAGTATAAATTTCCCTCTAAATACTGCTTATAATCACATACAGTTTTTTATGAAATTTTATAATGTTTATTTAGTTTGAAATATTTTCTAATCTTCCTATGTTGTCTTCTTTGATCCATTAGTCATTTAGAAGCATGTCTACCAGTATTGTCTTCATCTGAGAATGTCTTTATTTCACTTACATTCTTGATACTACCCTCCAGTCTGTGTTGTATCTTTTTGTTTCTCTGTGCTTCATTCTGAATCTGCTCAAAATTCTTTCTTTGGTTGCATCTATTCTTCTGTCAAACCGTTTGTCTAGTTCTTGTTCTTATCACTAGATATTATAATAGATTTTTTCAAATCTACTTATTCATTATAGCTTATAGTTTTCTGTTGCCTGATGATATTTTGCAGGTTGTCTTTTAGTCCTTTAAGCATAGTTTGCATGGTTATTTTATGGACTATATCTGATACTTCCTGTATCTGAGTATTTGTGGGTCTCTCTCTGTTCCATGCTGTTTCTTCTCATTCTCCCTCATGCTGGTGTTTTCTGTGTGTGTGTGTCTGTGTATGCGTGGTTATCTTTGTGTGATGTTGCTTGTCATGTGTGTGTATGTGTTTGGGTGCATGTATGTGTGTGATATATGTGTGTTGTGTATCTATATGTGAATTATTTGAGGTACAATATGAAGTTACTTTCCTCCTAGGGAGGAATTGTGTTTGCTTCGGACTGTGTCCTGGAGGCATCAGCAATCTGGATGACTCTTAAATTCAAAATTGGAAGTTCCCAGACCACCGAGGTGATATGAAATTGTGCTGCCAGACCACACAAAGCCTGGTTGTTACTGTTCACCCTTAGGATATAGCCTTGGTCCCAGAGAGATTCCTCTGTTAAGTTTTGATCCCCTCTCCCAGTGACATAATACAAATTAAAGTTCAGATTTGCGAGACACGCGGTGCTGTCAAGGCAAGTACAACTTTCATTCTCATTTTTCCGGACTCTCTTTTTCTTTCACTTTTGTACTAATTATTACTTAGTATCTAGTCAATCTATCTTTGCTTTTAAAAAATATTTAAAAGATATCTTATACACTGTTTTTAGTTTTCAGTGGAAGAATTGCTCTGAATAATTTTGCCATTGTTGCCAATTGAAAGCTCTGGCTCAGTGTAGTTTCCTCCACAGGTGCCTCATATAAGACTATTTTCCTTTATTTGTTGGGCAAGTGCACACTTTATGCTTGCCAAAAAAACATAAAAGAAACCATAAATTTGGCCTTCGGTTGATGTTTTAGAATGGATTTTTATATGCTTAAGGCAAATATGAATACCTTTTGAAATATTTGCGTAAATTAATGTGGATTAAAGTTTATGAATGTATTCCTCTTGGTGGACAGCATTCAGAGTCCATAGCATTATATTATCAAGGATGTTTATTACACTGCAATTGATTAGTCATCTTTATCACACACATATTTGCTGCAGTTTTTGCTCAGAGCCTGATGGTGTATGAAGACACATTTTTTGCATGGCTCTGTGAGAATTATTATTTTTCAGAAATCTGTAACCTGTCTGAATTTTTTGAAGGTTGTGTAAACTTTTTTCATTCTCCATTGCTAAGAAGTTTTAATGTAAAAGAACAATTTTCTTATTTTTTTGTTTTCTTTTGAGAGCTTCTCGTACTACATCCTGCAGTGCATGCCTAATGCAGGAGAGAGGATTACTGTGTGATAGATGGTTACAGTGATGGTCCCCAATGAATCATACCTCCTGGTATGCACCTCCTTGTCTAGTCCCATCTCACGCTGACTCTGGACTCGCCCATGTGACTTGCATTGGTGAAAAGGATATTAGCAAACATGGCTCAAGGGGATGCTCGATAAGTGCGTGTATATTGGACCCTGTGTGGCTCTACATGACGAAGCTTGGTCTAGCCTCCTCAAGGATGAAAGACCGCAAGGAAGGAGAAGCCTAGCTGTCCTGGCTGAGCCCAGCCCCTAGCTGAGCCCTCCAGCCAGATGCAGCTGCGTGAATGATCCCAGGTGAAACCACCACCCAGCCAGCCTACAGAGCTTGAGAAATTGTTTGTTTTAAGCCACTACAGTTTAGAGTGGTTTGTTATGCAGCACCAGACAACACTGGCACTGTTAATACATTTTTGTGGCCCCTGTTTTCTTTGTGCGCCATCTTCGCTTTTAAATAACACATATGATTGATACCTGTCTTGTTTTCCCTCCCAAATACATCTTAATTATTATCTATTGAGCAATTAAGCACTGAAGACATGACAGAGGAATTTATTTAGAGTAATTAATCATAGTAATCAACTCTTTGTCTCCTGTCGCCATGTAAAGAGCAAATGGACTTGCATTTTAAACTAAGTTCTGTCTGTTTTTTATTTTCATGTTACTGCTTGTTCACAGAAATTGATGACTGTTGATGTGTTTCATATTTTCTTTAAGAACGATGGTTCATGAAATTTCTTCCAGAGTTTAGCATAAACAATTTAGTTTGGCTTATAATATTTAAATAATGTGGGCTAAAAAGTGACAAGTTTTAATTGTATCTTCAATGAAGCCATATAATATAAAATACTGTAAGTGACTCATTTGCCTCAAAACAAAGAAAAAGATAGTCCAGTATGGCTTATAATAAACAGTGTAAGATGACCAAGTTTTGTTATTGGAAAGCTTTAAAGGCCAGCCATAAGTTATATCCACTTGTAAGTAATGATAATTGAATTATCATATCTTCAACTGAGTTTGTCTCACTGGTGAGAAAAACCACCTAGGAAAAGGCCAACCATTCTCCCTTTATAGATTCCTTGAGTTAATGCCAATGTGTCAGAACAATTGAACATAAAGAGGGGAAAGTGGCAGCAATTCTTTATCATAATTTTGCATGTCATATAAGTTGAATTACTCCAACTAATTTGATTTTTATCTTGCATTTGCAAATAATACCTTTGAGGGTTTTGGGATTATGCTTCCTTTTAATAATATTAATAGTGACATTATTTGTGGTGTGGAAGGAGCACAGACTTGGGAGTCTTGTGAGCTGGGTGTTTTGCCCTGCCCTGAAGATGCCACTGACCAGCTCTGTAGCCTTTGGCAAGTTACCTCTCTGGGCTTAGTTACCTCTTCAGTAAAATGAGGGCACTCAGGTGATCTCCATCTCCAAAAATCTATTAATTCTGTGGCTTCAGAGGAGGAGAGTGCATTGCTCTAATGTATCCTCTTAAAGAAGAGTGTGATTGTAAAGGTTAGCCTGGTGTTCGCTCTCCATGTATTTTATCAGGTGAGAAGACATTGGTTCTTTTTGCATCGCTCATGCAATGAATAAAGTGTTAACAGAAGAATTTGTAATTATTTCCAAATCAATGCTGAACTGACTGCATAGCATACATATGTTAAAGTCTAAGAGACCAAAAGTCAGGCTCATAATATATTTACTGCAACTTTTTAGAGATTTTTCCTCTTTTATAAAATGTATTCTAAGAAATAGAAATTTTAAACACCTGTGTTTTCTAATTTGGGCACATTCAAAATGACAATTTTAATTTTTTTCCCCCTAAGATTTTATTATAATTATTTTTAGGTTGGGTTCCTAATTTTGATTTCCTTGGGAAAAATAATTAACTTACTTTGTATAAGTTTTTAAGAGACTTTTAATACACTTTATAATTCATCTTGATGTTGGATGATCTAGGATGATTGTTAAGGAAATTAGCACAGCTTGAGAATTATAAGTAAAAACTGCTGAACTATTTTTATTTTCACATGTATTTTTATTTCTTTACAGAACGTTAGCCCTGATTAAACCAGATGCAATATCAAAAGCTGGAGAAATAATTGAAATGATAAACAAAGCTGGATTTGCTATAACTAAACTCAAAATGATGATGCTTTCAAGGTAATTTGTTGATCGTTTTAAATTATGTAATGTCTGGTTCCTTTTTTTAAAAACTTCATCTTCTATCTTTCATGTCATTGTTTAAAATAAAAAACCTCCCACTGAATGGCAAAGAATAGTATAGTATTGGAATGAGAAAATGTGAGACAACAGGCAATCAGATGCATAAATAATGATTGAACTCTACGCAACTGGGAGTTGTCAGATTCCACATGCCTCATTAATTGTTTGTCTTCCATAACCCCGTGTGCTTTGTAACACCAATGCTTGATAACTGTAATCTCTTCTTCTTAGTATACAAGTATAACACACTGTATAAAAATCATAGAAGAGGAAATGGATGTTGATTTCTATTTGACAAGGGATTGTTACTGTTGAAATTTCCAAAACTGATGCGTTTGGAAATGTTTATATTCAGCTTCTCCCAATATATATAATTGGTAACATACCTATTTACTACTCTGAAAAGCAATCCATTTTCTCTGGCTAGGTATTTTCTAAGTTATTTCGTGAAAATAAGACTTCCCTATAGGTCGGGGCGTTAATGTAGCAGCCAGGCAGAGCTGGCTCCCGTGGTGTTCTTTTGTTTCTCCACTGTTTCTTTGTTTTTGGTCAGACGTCTTCTTACTGCTGTTCCTGGACATCTATTCCATGGGACGGTTGTTTTTTGTCTCTGTGAGAACAGGGACAATGGATAACGATAGATGTTCATTGCAGCTTTGATAAGTCTGATCCCTAGAAACCTTAACAAAACATCCTCACTTTTACCCCAACAACGACATATGTTTAATTTAAATTTTCACCCAATGTAAGATCTCCCAGTTTACTTATTTTCTAGAAGGCAAGGAGGCTTATATTTCAGAGCACAGAGTCTCGAGCCACAGTGCTTGTAACTGTGCCACTTACTAGGTGTGTGACTCTGAACAATTTATCTCTGTGCTTCAGTTTCTTCATCTGCAAAATGGAGCTTATAATAGCACCTGTCCGAAAAGTTGTTATGAGGGTCACTTGAGTTTAATATATGTAAAGTGCTTTGAAAAACCTTCGCACAAAGTAAGTGTATATAAATGTTAGCTATTATTGTTATTAGCTGTAGTACTAGTGATATCATTATTATTTAGTGGAAACCAAGGTCATAACCCTTTTTAAGTGGTGAAATTTGTCGTATTTCTATACATATGGAGAATGCTTGCTCATATAGCGTACAATGGGCCTGAATTCTGGAGAGATGACTTTGAATAGTTTTAGTGAGATTAAAAAGTTTTTACATCTCTGCACATCCAGTGCTTGATAATTTGGCATCAAACTTCCCATAATAAAGATGCCCAAGAAAATGTAACTGCTGCTTTAATTGTTCATAGCCCCTCATACATCTCTATTAATATTACTGTTGACTCTTGGATTTTACCCAACTTAAAAGCTAATAAGTCAGTCTGTTACTCTTTTGTGGATGCCAGCAGAAGACGTGAGACTTCTGGGTTAGAGACAAAGGACTTTATTATGGTACAGCAAGCAGCATGAGCATCATGTTTTTGTTGGTTCCCCTTGCCTCCATGTCCCTTGGGAATAATATGATATGGGCCCGGGTGGATGTTGTATACACAGTTGATTGCATCACAGCTGAGGAGCATTGAACTTGGGTTACCCACTGCTTCATTTGCAAGCAGTAAACAAGCCTGCTTTTTGTACTGAAGAGAGACATGACCTCATCCATCAAAGTTGCTCACTGTAAACATAACTGAGAAATGGTTAGAATAAAGAGCAGCTGGGGCCTTGCATTCTTGGCATACCCAGTAAGGCATGTTAGAAGTGCCAGAGACCCATGGAGGAGTATGTCCCAGTGCTTAAATCTTTTCTGAACTTATCTGCTCAAACTTCAGTTCCTCCGTCATGGCAGTATCTGAAAGGTAGCAGCTGAGTTCCATCTGACTTTGTACTTCTAGTTCTTGGATCAGTGCCTGATTCAAGGTCGCACTAAGTAAATATTTCATGAAAGAATTAATAGGTAGATCTTTGCAAGAGAATGGTGAGTTTCTTTATAAAAACACAACAAGACATAACAAAACGACAACAATAAAATTTCTCTAGGTGGTGATGCATTTGTTAATATTTCTGTCTAAACTTTTCAGGAGAAGAATTAGATAAAACTGATGGGGAAAAGTTCATGAACTCTCATCTTGGTTTCAATTTTAGATTTTGAATGGAGATAACTATGGGGTTAGTGACATGTTAGAAGAAAACAATGAAGCAATTTCAGTAATTGAGACTTTTCGGTTCATTGATATTAAAGATTATGATTGTTTTTTCTTTTTTAGTGGTGCAGTTGTGTTGAAAAGTTTAGAATTGGTCATTTTAGCACGCTTGCTGCTAACTCTTCTAAAATATTCCCCACCTGAGTTTTTTAGGTGTTCAGTTTCACCTCATTTTAGGCTGCAGTACAATACATCCATTTCATCTGCGTGAATTTTTCTCCTTACCCTCTAGAATTTTTTTTTCTGCAGTTGGTAATAGGAAGGGTATATGCAATCAGAGATTTGCAGCCAGAGAGGTTTGGGTTCAGCTCCCCCTGTGCTGCTTCCCTTACTAGCACTTTGACCTGGACAAGTTGTGTAATCCTGCTGAACTTACCTATGTTCATATGTAACAGGAAGGCGATCATACCTATTTCAATATATTGTTGTGAGGAATATGTAAAATAATTTAATGGCATATGGTAGGCTCTAGAAAGATGTTTTCTTCCCCTCCCATTTTTTGGGATGAATTTTATTTTATGTACTTGCATAGTATACTTTCATAATCTCTTCATAGCCAAACAGAATATTTCAGTACATTTGGTTTCAATAAGAGGATGCCCTGATATAGCTTACTATGTGAATTCATTTTGAAATAGGCATGTAAGATCTTAAACCATTGCATACTAAATTGTCAAGTCTGAAAGGTTAATCATTTGCCAGAGGAAACTTTAACTTCTTTGCTATTTTAAAAAGTAGTTGATGGAATGGCTCTGTGGCCTAGTGGTTAAGTTCCATGCATGCTGCTTTGGCAGCCTGAGTTTGTTTCCCTACACCACTCATTGTTGGCCATGCTGTGGTGGTGACCCATATATAAAATAGAGGAAGACTGTCACGGATGTTAGCTCAGGGTGAATCTTCCTCAGTGGAAAAAAAAAAAAGAAAAAAGGACATAGTTGATGTTGGCATATATTTGTCACATACTACGAACTCACTTTAAAGCCTTTAAGAAAACGACGAGTTTGAGAGACACCTGATTTGAGATTTAGACTTTTCAGCGAATCAGTTTAAAGTCCATTATTCTTTCATTTTTCTCTATAGATATTCTTTAACAGGGATATACATTTAAAAAGCAAATCCCTATTTCCCTTAATAAATCCGGAATTCTGAATATCTCCATATTATCCCCTTGGTGATATCAGTTAAAGTATTAGTTTTTAATACATTAATAACCAATAAGAATACATTGATATGCATAATTTGTCGAGCAGTTTTTAAAAATGTAAGTATATAGTCTTTTCTTTGGAGAGATCTATCTAAGAAAGAAAACTGTAAGTATTAAAATTCTAGCCTGACCTCTCAAGTTTAAAGCCAGTAGAAGAAACTGACAAATTTTGAATTTGAAGATGGCTTTGCATTTTTTGATGTAACTTATTTGAACTCTAAATAGAACAAATAATTCTTATTGGTCAAGTGTTAAACTTTGTTTCTAGAATGTTAAAGATGCTGGTGAAAAGGAAGAGAATAGGTATGAATATGAGTAGAAAAGTAAACATAACCTCTTATATTCATTTTAATGTTACATGTTAACATAGATATCCTCCCTACTAGCAAGAAGTTTGAAAGGAAGGGGGATTTGAGCAGAATATTTGGTGAAAAATCATTAATCAATTCACATACAGATCAAATAAATAGGTTTCATTTTTATTTTATTATATTAAAGTGAGCTAAAATAATATTCTTACACAATTCTTAACTATTGTCCTTTTGATTATTTTATAGGAAAGAAGCAACAGATTTTCATGTAGACCATCAGTCAAGGCCGTTTTTAAAGTAGGTGCTGAATTTGGAGCGAGTGGTGTGTAATGGAGGATATCCCAGAAAACTGGAGACTTTCACAATTCAAAAATTTTTTACATGAGAATAATCTGTCAAAATGACCCTGGCAGCATCTTACAACTGTAGAGAACTTTTTTTTTAAGAATTGCTTTTTCTGTCCTTTTATTAGATAAGAGTTCTTATTTCATCATTAAGTATTTTAAACTTTAATCAGAAGCAAATGAGATGAGTCGTTTAAATTATAAATAGCATAGCTTTTTTTTAGATTTCAGTAGATTACAATAAAGTGATAATTATATTTTATGTTGAATATTTATTTTTGTTGTGCTTTTAAACCCTTATTTTGGTATTCTCATGTACATAAAACAATGTTCCTAGAACCCTTATATTTTGACTAAATAGTTTGATATACATTTTATTCCTTAAAATATAGCAACTAATATATGTTAGAAACTGAATTTATTTTCTAAATATTTGGGATGTATTTAAATTTAAGTGACTATTATGCAGCTCATATTATGTTGACAAGGGAGTGCTATACGTGTCTCATGAAGAGGGATATTAGCCAAGACCTCACAATAGACATGCCATTTGTTATTCTGCACAGAACAGTGGTTTTTTTAAAGAGAAAATTATTATGTTTTAGATTATTTTAAATCATGCATTATAAAATATTCCTAAGACTTTTTAGAAGAGGCATATATAATTTTCTTGGAAATTATTCTTTGTTATAGTTTTTGTGTATGTTTGTAGCATTATATTATCGCTCCTAGTTTAGTGTCTTATATGTAATTACTGGTGTGCAGTAAATTGTATTAAATGAATGAGTTAACTAGTTTTCTGTTATTGAGAAAAACTCAAAAGACGTAGCTGTAGTAATGGGAAATAGATTTGTGAAGCAGTGTCTGTTATGATCAGGCGCACCATTCCCTGCATCACTACGTGCCACACTGCTATTATGGCCCCATTCTGCTATGTGTTCGGAGAACTTCCTATTAACAGGACATTAGATTATAAGTTTCTTGAGGAAAGGGTTTTGTTTTGCAGCATAGACTGATTTGTAGTAGGTAATCATTAAATGCTCGTTGAATGGATAAGCATGGGTGTCCCCTTGCTTTGAGTTCCTTAAATCTAATTTCCTTTTTTTTTTGGCAGCTAAGGCCTAGCAGAACATGTATGAGGAGCTCATGTGGGCCTTTTAGGATAGATGGTGTGAATACTTCCTTGTACTTGCTATTTTCTTAGACATATTCTTCAAAATGAATTGAAGTGATTTAAAAAGGAAGTGCTGAAGGGGGTTAGCTCATGTAACATGGTTCATGAGGGAAGGAAATGTGCAAAACCATTAGGAGGTAATAGACACAAAAGGGCTTGTCATACCATGCTCCTTTCTCCGGGAGGGTCCTGTCCTTCTCTTGGTTTGAATGAGAGAGAAACTTGGGCTTACTTTAAAAAGTATTTTGTCTCTGCTTGACATAGTAGGAGGAATGGTGTCACTTATTTCACAGTTAAACTTGTCATTGCTGCCTTATAGAGAAGTGGAAAAATAAAATGAGGTATTGTTTTTTATGCCTTTGGGTGCTGTGACTCGGTGCTGGATTTTTAATCAAGAACCTATGTGTATGCTTTAATAATTTAAAGTAGGAATAAGCCAGAGTAGTTTTTACAATAATAAAAGGATATTTCTTGAAGACCTGTTGATTTCTTTTTTTTAATCACTAAAACAACTCAATGCTTATTGATTGAAAGTTCATTGTCATTCTTGGAATTCTAAGAGTTGTACACAAAAAGAATAAATTCTTGCTGCAAATATGTTATAAGACATCACTCTCATCACTTTCTATATTATGAAATTTTATTTGACTACAATGGTAAGCCACATGAAAACAAAAAGGAAGATTCTTCTGTACCTTTCAAGCAATAGGAAAAGCTTAAATCAACAATATGCATTTTAAGTCAATGAAATAGTCTTAATTCAATGAAATGATTTTTCTGCTTACACTAATAGATTTGACAACATTAGTGTTTTGTAGTGACTCAGGCTCCTGCACGACATTCAACTTATGATAATTTTCTCATACCCATGTAAAACTCACTATATCCAATAGTTCTGAGATCGTAATATTCATGTGCATTGAAATACTCAAATTGTAATATATCCTTGTTGTTAAGAGAGATACCTAGGTTGACAGAAAAAGGAAGCAGATTAATCTTTTACCTGTTTTACAGTGAGCTGATCCAGTTTATTACAAGTGGTCCTATTATTGCCATGGAGATTTTAAGAGATGATGCTATATGTGAATGGAAAAGACTACTTGGACCTGCAAACTCTGGGGTGGCACGTACAGATGCTCCTGGAAGCGTTAGAGCCCTCTTTGGAACAGACGGCATAAGAAACGCAGCTCATGGCCCTGATTCTTTTGCTTGTGCTGCCAGAGTAAGGTGTTCTAAAAATATTTTAATTCTGTTTCAGTTTTGTTAAATGTTTTATGTCAAAGTAAAGCATTTCTGTCACTGCTGACTTAGGCTCGATTTATCCAGTTGAACTAGTAGTAGGGAAAACCTTTGACCTTTTGTTTAGGATCAAACAGTGTTTCAAGTGATATTTCTCCTTTGTGAACTGATAAGCTGGTCATGGTCAAGATACGTTTTCTCCAATTAAAACACTTGTCCCATTTCTTGTTCCAAAGAATTAAATTACTGAGACTCATCAATGTTTGAATTATTGAATTCATGTAAGAATACCAGTTATAGATAGTAAATATTAAAGAAAGCATCATTTTATACATTCTCTCTTTGACCGAGACCTAACACTGTACTTTCAAACTTAGCGTCCTTTTCTTTTCTAATTTACAGTTACTGTTTATGAAAAAGTTTCTCTAAAATGACTCCTTATTTTAAATCCATATAAATAAAATATTACACTAGGTTTATACTGACATTGAACTGACAAAGTACAAATTTATTCTTAACATCATGAAAAGTTCCTCAGCCAATTTAAGGTGATTTTTAGTCTGGTCATGTCTGCAAGGAAATAACATCGGACAGTTTTATAATAATTGATTTTTTTTTCTTTTTCTTACAACTCTATCAACAAATCCTTTCAGCACTCCTTTCAAATTAGACCTTGAGTCTGATCATTGTGGTCTAAATCACTGTTATATTTTGTCTGGACTACTGCAAAGCTTCCTGATTCTTCTTTCCTCTCGTCCTCTTACACTCAGTTTATGAAATTTTACCTTGCCCAAGTAAAATTATGCCCAGAGTTATCTTTTTAAAACAAATCAGATTGACAATTCAACTATTGAAAACTCTTTAGTGAATTTTTTTTCTTGTAGAAATCTAAAGTTTTTATGGTAGCCTCCAAAATTCTACCTAATCTGGCCTTTATCTATCTCTCCATCTTTATCTCTGACCCATCTCTTCCTTATTCACTGTGTCCTAGGTACATTGACCATCTTGCTATTCCTTGAATAGCATGTTTCTGCCTGGCGTATTCAATTAACAGCAAAGAGAGCAATGTGGTTGCTTGAGATTGAAGGAAGGTGGGGCTGATGAGGTCACAGAAGTAATCAAGGGAGATATCACATGGTCTTTGGCTTTTTTTCCGAGGAAAATGGAGAGCCACTGCAGGGTTTTGAAAAAAGGACTGACATGTTTGACTTGCCATTTAAAAAGATCACTCTGGCAGCTGCATTGAGAATAGACTGTAGAGGGCAAGAGTACCAACAGAGAGTCCAGTTAAGAGGCTGTTGCAATAATCCACAGAGATGATGGCTTGGACTAGGGTGGTAGCAATGAGAGGAATATAGAGATATATTTAAAAATATATGTTTAAGATATGTTTTAAAATGTATTTTAATGGTTGAAGGTCAAATGATCAAGATTTCCTTCCAGATTGAATGTAGAGTATGAGAAAAAGAGAGGTATCAAGGATTACTCCAAAGTTCTTGGCCTGACCAACTGAAAATAGATGGTATTTAAAGCCATGAGACTGGTTGAGATTACCAAGGAGAAAGTGTAGCTAGAGAGGAAAAAGAACAAAGGTGGAGCTTTTGTGTCCTGGAGGCCAAGTGAAGAAAATATTCTAAGGGGAGAGAATGATGAGTGGTGTCAAATGAGGCAGGCATATAAAGAAGAAGGGGACTAAGAATTGGCCATTAGACTTTGCAATGCGGAGATTATTGGTGAACTTGGTAAGATGAATGTTGATAGAGAGTTGGAGGCAAGGCTCTGCTTGGAGTGGATTTAAAAGAAAATTGGAGGACAGGAATTGGAGACAGTGAATATAGACAACTCTTTTAGGGAATTTTGCTGCAAAGGTGAGCAAAGAAATGAGGTGGTAACTGCAAGGAAAAGCAAGATCAGTTTTTTTAAGATGCAAAGAATTACAGCTGTGAAAAATTGATAAAGTGTGAATAAGAGGGAGGCTTACTGGAGCAATGCCATTGATTGGGTCAGAGGGACTGGAAACTAGAGCCCAGACTGACCGCACATTATTGCGTGGGCAGTCGGCTATCGCAACAAATGGGAAGACAGAGTATGTGGGCGTAGATGCTGATTCTTTTCCTATTGCCTCAGTTTTCTCAATAAGAAAGTAGGAAGCAAGGTCAGCTAAAAGTGAGGATGAGGGGAAGGTATTGGTTGGTTTCAAGAGAGAGGAGATGTGAAATAGTCATCTAAAAGACTAGGAAAAGGAACAGGTTAGGGAAATATGGTATGATTTCTGTGCTGAATTAATGGCCCCCCTGATGTTATGGTGGTGAATGGTGAGTGTGGTCGTTCTCCAGCCGTGTTTGCCTACATGGGTGTAGGTGCAGAGCAATGGCGAGTTGGCTTTAACCATGGCTGTGGTTTTGTGAAGCAAATATGATAGGAGGGTCGAGGTAGTCAAGGGTGTAGCCAAGAGAGTGATTGTAGTCTTCGACCTTTGATCTTAGTAGGAAATGTTTGCTGTAAATGTAGTATTATTTTCTATAGTGAAGTTACCAGATTTTTTTAGGGTATTATAAAAATGATAGGCATAAATAGTTAATGAAGGAAATAATGGAGGGCTGAACTGAAAATCACTGACCATGTTCATTTATATTTTCCTGTTTCCCCCGGTTACCATCTTACCCCATTTATTTCTTTGTTCTTTATTTCCACCAGTTCATTTAATAAATTTGAGCACAAATATGCTTGTCAGATTTCACATAACTTAGGCTCTCTCTGTTTTACACATTCAATGACCCCACTGGTGAGTTCCAAGAGGGCAGGGATCTTTATCTGTTTTGTTTTCATCATTAGAACTTGCCTGGCACATAATAAATGCTCATCAATATTTCTGTTGGATGAATTAATTCTCCTGATACTGGTCATTAAGGTCCCTAGCTACATCCCATTAGTAAACAATGTATTTTTAAAGTGTTTGTATTAAAAACTCTGATATAATCTAAGTAAAATGGAAAGAAATGGAAAAATGTCAGCATATCATTTTGGTATTTTTCTCAAGATGCTTTACCTTACAAATATTCTTTGCCTTTTATGAAATACCAGCAATCTTGACTCTAACTATACCATGTCTTTATTGGATAGTAATGTAGGTTGTATATTTATTTCAGTAATACTATTGATGCTGAAAATAAGTGGATTCAGAAATGCAAGGAAAATTTTGTACCTTAACGTTGCTAAAGCTAGACTTGCCTTAAGTACATATGCTTGTGGTTTTCTATGCGTGCACATACATAACGCATGTGCAAGCTTGGTAGAAAAATTCCTATCTGCAAATACAATTTGCAGAATGACTTTTTTTCCCTCTTTTTGTAGTGGAGAAGCTTCTGCAAAGTTATCTCCCATAATCCTTTATCCTAAAGAAATGTCTTAAACATACTTGTTCCTATTTTGTGAACTTAAATTTTTTAGTTCTTTCTGACATTTGTCCCTGAAATACCCCATCATTTGTGTGAACCCTTTAGTATATACATATTCTTGACTCTTGTCTGGGAAGAGCGAGTACTGTGGACACTGTGTTAGCTGACTAGCTATCAAGGAGAGATATACTGTGGCTGGAACACACAGCATACACAAGGAGATGAGGACAGCATATGTTAACAGAGATTGAAAAACATCACACACGCAGCCCCAAATAACCTTTCCTTGACCTTGAATTTTTGTTAGTTACTGTCTGAATTTTATTTTCTTGGAAAGTTACATATCTTTATTCTTCCCTGCTAGGCAATTAGGGACATATAAAAGGCTAAGGGTAATAGCAGGGACCCTTGGAAGGAGAGAAGCTTTATGCAAAATATTTAAGCTGCTCAAATCACAAAAGAATATGAAAATTTGTTGTGCAACTTTACGTTTGTTTCATGAAGTCCCTGAGTTAGTTGCCATGACAATGACCTAGTAAAAGTACTCTTGCAAATGTTAGCTTGGATTAATAGTTGGGAAAGATATGACAACCTGCACAGGGAGAAAGAGAGAGCAAAGGCATAAAATAGAATTACTCACTTTCACCAAGAAGATATATTTAAGTAAAGCCTTTTATATTCATTGCCTTAAATACGTATTTATTCAGTACATGTAAATGAGTACTTGGAAAGCTGGCATTTTATTTTTAAAAATTGAGCAACAGAAGAAACTAGAGGGAAGTTGGGACAAAAATAATTGGTTCCTCTAGAGGAGAACAATTTGGCCTGGCTTTGACTTTGGAAAGACAGATGATAGAAGAAGTTCAGGGCTTTGGGGCTGGTGTGACCTGGATTGGAATTCCAGCTTTGCCACTTGCTGACTTGTAAGGGCTTGTTACTTGAGATTTCTGAGTGTCATTTTTCTCATTTATACAATATGGATGGATATATTTCATTTAGCACATTCAGAATTTATAAGTTTCTGTGTTTCAGTCATTTCAAAATGTTTATTGAGAAGCTACTAGTGAGCAAAACAAAAGTCCTGGCTCACATAGAGCTTATGTTTCTTCTGATGGGGGGATATCGGATAATAAATAAATAGACATATGACATGTCAGGTGGTGACTGCTCTGAGGAAAATGAAGCCTGGGAAGGGGATAGAAAGTGACCAGGGTGAGGAAGGATTGTGTGTTGAGCGGAATGCTATTAAATACAGCCACGCTCTGCATAACAACGTTTTGGTCCACCATGGACTGCATATACGACAGTGGTCCCATAAGATTAGTACCATATAGCCTCGGTGGGTAGTAGGCTATACCATCTAGTTTGTGTAAGTGCACTCTGTGATGTTTGCACAATGATGAAATTGCCTAATGATGCATTTCTCAGAACTTATCCCCACCATTGAGCTACGCATGACTGATGGGATATTCAGGAAACTCTTATGATCTCTGGTTTGAGCAGAGGTCAGAAGGAAGTGAGGGAGAAAATTATGCAAATATCTGAGGTAAGAGTGTTCCAGGAAGAAAGGAATAATACATGCAGAGATTCTGAGATGGGAACATGTTTGCTGTGTTCAAGGAACAGTGAGTTGGTGAGGCCAGTGGTGCTGGGGCAGAAATGTGAGTGCTTCATGGGAATAGGAGATTAGGTCAGGAGTTTCTTGGCTTGTGGCTGCATCACTCCGATCTCTGCCTCTGTCTTCACGTGGCCATCTCTGTGTGTCTGTGTCTTCTCCTTTTCTATCGACCTCAAATCTCCTTCTGCCTTTCTCTTGTAGAACACTTGCATTGGATTCAGGGCCTATATTGATGGATAACCTAGAATTATCTCATTTTAAGATAGTTAAGCCAGCCCTGGTGGTCTAGTGGTTAAGATTCAGTGCTCCCACCACCACGACCTGAGTTCATTTCCTGGTCAGGGAACCACACCACCTGTCTGTCTCTCGGTTGTCAGACTTTGGTGGCTGTATGTTGCTGTAATGCTGAAAGCTATGCCATCCATATTTCAAATACCAGCAGGGTCACCCATGGTGTACAGGTTTCAGCAGAGCTTCCAGACTAAGACAGACTAGCAAGAAGGCCACCCACCCAAAAACATGGGAATAGCAGCAGATCATTGGCTTATATAGCATTGGAAGGTGAGAGGTTGGCTCAAAAAGACCAGGTATAGTTCTGCTGTGCTTCACACAAGGTCTCTAGGAGTTGGAATCCACTCCACAGCACTAACAACTACAGCAAAATAGCCAAGGGCCAGGTCACATAAGGCCTTGTAAGACGTATAGGACTTTGAAATTCCTTCTGAATGAGATAGGAAGCCATTGGAGTGTTCTGTGCAGGGGAGTGACAGGATCTGTTTTTACGAGTTTCGCTCTGACTGCTGTCTTAAGAATAGACCAGGCAGAGTGAGGGTAGGTGTGTTGTGGGAAGCTGGAATGGGAGGTCAGTTAGTAGGTTAGTGCAATCATTAAAGAGAGTTGGTGGTGGCATGGACCAGGGTGACATATGTGGAGCTGTTGGATTTTGGATATACTTTAAAGGATTTCCAGATAGATTGGATGGGTGGATAAGAAAAGGAGAGGACTTAGGGATTGCTCTAAGCCTTTTCTTTCTTGGCTTGTGCAGTCGGAAGGATGGAGAAAATAGGGTGGGGTGAACAGATTTATGGGACACAGTGGAAATCAGGAGTTCTGTTTTGTACATTTTAAATATGAAATGTCTATAGTGGTAGTGGTATAGCTATATGGGTGTGGAGTTTAGGGAGGAGGTTGGGCTGGAGGTAAAAATGTGGGAGCCACCAGAATATAGATGACCTTTCAAGCCATAGGCCTTGAGGAACTCTCCAAGAGAGTGACCATAGATACAAGACTAGATGGAGCCCTGGAGCTCTCCAACACTTAGGGGTCTGCTAGATAGGAGAAAACCATCAAAGGAGACTGAGAAGGAGCAAGCAGTGAGGCAGGAAGAAAGCCAAGTGATGAAAGTATTCCAGGGTATCGGTGTGATCAGTTGTGTCAAATACTGTTTGGTCAAGTAAGATGAGGTCTAAGAATTAATCAGGGGACTTGACAACATGGAAGTGGTTATGGATTTTGGTGAGCAGCTTTGGTGGAATGAAAGCCTAATTGGTTGTAAGTTTAAGAGAGAATGGAAGAAAGGAAGTAAAGATAGAGAATAAAGACATCTCTTTTGACAAGCTCTGTTGTGAAGGAAGCAGACAAATGGGAACTCTAGAAGGGATGCCTTTCCCAGTTTGCAGCCCTCTACCACGCCTTCTTCTCACTCCAGGTTTACTTCATTCATTCATTGACTACCTGCCAGGACTCTGAGTCTGCACCTGTACCATACAGGTTCTCTGAGAATATGTAGTGAAAGCATCTGGTGCAGGACTGGAAGTTATAGTTGCTGTTGTTTTTGATCAAGAAGAATAATAAACAAAAGCTGCAATATCATGGAAAGGTACTTGGTATCTAAGGGATAGAACATTTTAATTTTCTTCTACAATGTCTTAGCACTAGAATTGCTCAAGTGTATATACTACTATTTAAGCAATTCTTCATCTTCCCTAGTTGTTTTTTAAAGTATACATCAGAGCCAGTCCTGATGGCTTAGTGGTTAAAGTTCAGTGTGCTCCACTTCAGCGGCCTGGGATTGGTTCCTGGGCATGGAACCACACCACTCATCTGTCAGTAGCCATGTTGAGGTGGCAGCTCATGTAGAAGAACTAGAAGGACCTACAACTAGAATATACAACTATGTACTGGGGCTTTGGGGAGAAAAAAAGAGAGAGAGAGGGGAAGATTTGCAACAGATGTTAGCTCAGGGCCAATCTTTAATATATATATATACATATATACACACACACAAACACACACACACACACACATCAGTGTGGTGCATTAACATGATCTCTCAATTTTTAAATTCAATAAAAATGAGTACTTTGAGCCATTTGTTTGAGGTGCTAAAGGACCTACAAACCTACACAAGTTAGTTCCTTTCTTCTAATTTATAATTAATAGAGGACAGTTACCCAAATAACCACAACTCTGGAGGAGCACAGGGTACTGATGGAGGGTATTAGAAAAGGCCTCCTGGAGGAGGTGCTATTTGAACTGGCCATTTATACATTGTCTTTGGGACAGAGGGCTTTAGAGGGAATAGTAGAAATAATAGTAGTAAAAGCTTAGAGGCTGAAAAGAGTCTGTCTCATTAAAATAACTGATTAGTGTGACCGTCTTTCTGGCCAGTTCCGATTGCTGGGTTGTCATTTTAATAAACTGTATGCAGAGCAAATAACACCCTGAATCTGCTTATGAAGTAAGGTTCATGTGATTTGATTTTATACTGGAACCATAGTAAGTTAATTAGCTTTAAGTAATTGTAGTTCTGATTCTTGAATACTAATCTTGGTTTATATAAAGATTTCCTAGTTTTTAATTTTACATATTTTAATGAAAAGTTTAAAATTAGACCTGTGTCTCATGATCTAATGCTTTAGCAAAAATAGGAACTTTATATTGATTACTTCCAATGCTTAAAATATATTAAGACATTATCAATTTTAATACTGGGACAGAATGATACATATTCTTTTTTTCTTTATTTTTTGAGGAAGATTAGCCCTGAGCTAACATCTGCTACCAATCCTCCTCTTTTTTGCTGAGGAAGATTGGCCCTGAGCTAACATGAGTGCCCATTTTCCTCTATCTTACATGTAGGACGCCTGCCATAGCACGGCTTGACAAGCGGTACACAGGTTTGTGCCCGGGATCCAAACTGGCAAATCCCGGGCTGCCAAAGCAGAGTGTGCAAACCCAATTGCTATGTCACTGGGCTGGCCCCGATACATATTCTTATTGCTTTAATTAATACTTCTTATATATTCTTTTGATTAGAATACTTGAAACAGTGTTCAGTTATTCTTTGTAAAAATCATTTTTAGAAAGTCTGAAACAAAGAATTTATATTATGAAACTTTAAAAGAATTGTATAGTTCTTCCTTATATAAACATCTTAGGAGTTCAAGATAAGAGATTACATATGCAAAATCATTTCTCTCTGTGTTTAGGAAATGGAGTTATTTTTTCCCTCGAGTGGAGTTTGTGGGCCAGCAAACACTGCTAAATTTACCGATTGTACCTGTTGCATTATTAAGCCCCATGCTATCAGTGAAGGTAAGTGCTACACAATAGCCAGTATGTTTTGTTAATAGGAGTTTATTTTGTTAATGTTTATTTTCTTGACATATTTTTTATGTAGAAATTAAAGTATAATTTTAATATTTCCATTTATTTTTTTCTTTGAAGATACATGAATAAGGGTGTCAAAATATGAGGGAAAAATCTGTCTAAATCTAGATTTCTCTTTATCTTTGTATCTGTGTGCTTTTTTTCTTTTGGTGAGGAAGATTGGCTCTGAGCTAACATCTGTGCCCATCTTCCTCTACTTTGTATGAGGGATGCTGCCACAGCATGGCTTGCCAAGTGGTGTGTAGGTCTGTGCCTGGGATCTGAACCCTCGAACCCTGGGCCACTGAAGTGGAGTGTGTGAACTTAACCACCATGCCACCAGGCTTGACCCTGTAACTTTGCTTTTTATTTTGAGGAAGATTAGCCCTGAGCTAACATCTGCCACCAATCCTCCTCTTTTTGCTGAGGAACATTGGCCCTCAGCTAACAGCTGTGCCCATCTGCCTCTGCTTTATATGTGAGACACCTGCCACAGCATGGCTTGACAAGCGGTGTGTAGGTCTGCACTCAGGATCTGAACCGGCGAACCCCAGGCTGCTGAAGTGGAGCGTGCAAATTTACCCCTACTCCACCGGACTGGCCCCTGTATCTGTGCACTTTTAAGAGGCGTTCTTTGGGTTGTTGATCATGGTCATGCTCATCTTGTTACAGGTCTTGATTTCTTGACTTTTAATCTACCTCCTCTCCTCCCAACCACATAACTGTGATTGACTTAATTCACTTAAATAGCACTCCTTATGTACAATTTGAAACAATGTGTATCATATCTGCAGTATGCCCTTTCTGAGAAAGCTGAAGAAACTTCCTTCCATTTTCAGTATCTGAAACCAAGTTTGACTGACATGTATATATATACACACAGATGCATAAGATAAATAGATAGGTAGATAAATATGTATATGTGGATGTATGCTGAGAGTCTGCACATTTCTTTATTTTTTTTCATCTGTTTATTTTAGTCTGTTATGTGTATTTCTGTCAGCTATTCCAAATCTTTTGAAAATGAGATGGGGTATAATTTAAAAGATCCCCCTTAAAAAGCTAGAATATACTAAATGATAAACATAATTGAATAGATTTTTTAAATTTTATTTTTTCTAAGTATTAAAATAATTCAAGTATATGGTAGAAAATTTGGAAAATAAAAAAACGTAAAAAATAAAACAAAATGCCCTGTTTTCCCATCATCCTGAGTTAGTCATTGTTAATATTTTGATATCTTCTCCAATCCTTTTCTTCTGCATATGTATATGTGTGTAACTGACACACGTGAATGTAATTGTTAACATGTAGATCTACAGGCTGTTTTAATTTTTAGAAGCATTTTTGAATGCTCTTAAATTCTTCATGAATATTTTAATAGTTGTACAGTATGCAGTCAAATAGATGTAGTATAATATTTGGGTACTTAGGTTGTTTCCATTTTTTTGATGTTAAAAATAATGTTTTGGGGCTGACCCAGCGGCATAGTGGTTAAGTTTGTGCACTCACCTTCCACAGCCCGGGTTTCGTGGGTTTCAATCCTGGCCAAGGACCTACATGCTGCTCATCATGCCAAGCAGTGGTGGTGTCCCACATACAAAACACAGGAAGATTGGCACAGATGTTAGCTCAGGGACAATCTTCCTCAAGCAAAAAAGAGGAAGGTTGGCAACAGCTGTTGGCTCAGGGCCAGTCTTCCTCACTCACCCCCCCCCCCCAAAAAAAAGAGTTTTGAAGACTCTTTGTACATGAATATTTGAGAATCTCTCTAATCATTTCCTCTGGCTGGTTTCCTAGAGGTAGCATTATTTGTTGAAAGAATATGAACCTTAGAGATCTTGTTGCATAATTAATACTTCTTTAATTATTTAGGAAGCACTTCAATATCTTATAGACACTTAGGACCATAATTACAGGGAACTAACATGCATGATGGGTAACAAACATTTATGGAGAACTGCCACTATGTCCTAGGTAGTAGATTGAGTACCTTCTGTATTATTTCCTTAATCTTCACAGCACTTATGTCAAGAAGGGGGATATGTCATTCTTTTCCAGATAGGCGAGCTGAGGCTATATAAGTTATTTCCCCCAATTTAGAGTAGGGAACCCAGGATGCAAAGCCTGCTCTGTTTTAACCTCCCTGTTCTGTTCTCTACACTACACGTATTGCTCCACGGCAATAACAACAAAAATGTCACATAGTTAGTAACACTTCCATGGAAAGTAGTAGTAATATTTGAGATGGTTGGTGTTGATAATCTATGAAAAAAATTAGATATTTTATGTTGCACTCATTTTTCTTACCTAGGGATAGATGGGGATGTATATATACAAACGTACCTACACACACACACACAGTATATACACACATTTTAATGTGAAGAGATAAGTTCTTCTTGTCTAAATCCTTCAACTTTATAAAAAGCTTGTCATTTTAATACATCCAATTTGATTTTCATCTGATTTAATTCTTTCTAAGGAAAAATATGACACATGGAAAGAGTCAGAAATAAAATCAAATAACATTAAAATAAATACTAGTTATATACTTTAATAATTCCACAAATAAATATAACTGAAATCTAATAAAAGTGATTATATAAATAAAAGGTGATGTCAAAATGACTAATTTGGGTGATTAGGGTCACATGTGAGGGGATGCACGATAATTAGTGTTCGGGTGGTGAACATGATGTAGTGTATACAGAATTCGAAATATGATGTACATCCGAAAAAAATAAAAATTGAAAAATAAATAAAAAAATGACTAATTTTATATTTATACAGATTTAAATTATTTTTAGTCAGAGCTGTTTTTTAAAGATTAACTATATTTCATATATTCATATTTGATATATAACATTAGAGGCATATGAGTTAAAGTAAAGGAAACTTTTGTAAAATCTAATCAGATGGCAGAATACTTTAAACTTTGACATTTTAGGGCTTTTTTTCCTTTTATTTCTAAATCTTGATTTTAGGGAGACTTTAAGACTGTTTTGAAATATGTAATTAACCCAATTCAGCTTAAACTGTGGCTACAGTGAAATATAGTTTGCCGTCTCATATTGAATGTTATTAGATTCGCTCATTCCCTTTTCACTTGCTGATTTATGTTTATCTTTTTCTATAGTGATCTCATTTTGTGATATGTTTAATTTCACCTGTGATCTAATATACGTATGAGAGAAGAAGAAATTTTTTTAAAAAGTTGTTGATAAGAGAGCAACTGAAATGGAATAGGGTCATTCTCTTCTATTGACTGCTGACTGCCCCACAGAAGGCCACATTAGCCTGTTGATCGAGCAAAACTAAGTTTCTTGGTCCTATGGTGAGGAGAGCAGCTCTGATGGAGTCATAGTGGACTACAAGGGAGACACTGTAGTTTCGGGTATGACCCTGAGAGATGGAAGGTAGGTCTACCAGTGCAGTGATCTGATTGAAACTGGGCAAAGTTCATGGTAAGGTAGTTTAGGATGAGTGGAAACAGCGAGGCAAGGCTCTTAACCAAGTCTTTTAAGTATGCGGTTATTTGATAAGTGAGTTGTTTGCCCAACTGAAGGAATATTGTGAGAAGGGGACTGTTTGAGTAGTCTATTGTTGGGGTAAATGGACTTTTGGGAAGTTCCTGAAGCAAACAATAAAGTTATTTACTGATTTACAGCCTTATCTTTGTGAGTAAGAATTTCTTGGCACAAATGATAAAGTAATGTGGATGTAGGTGGCCTTAGTTCTTAGTCCTGTAGTTAATCTATAAGATTACGGAGGTTCACTTCTCACTTCTAAGAGAGCTAGGAAAAAAGGGCTTAGTTTGTGGAGTAGGTGGAGGGAAAAAATAATAGGGTATACTTGGAGCATTTGTGATCTTTTTATATATCTATATTGAAATATATTTTATCATTTGGGGGCTCAGGTTAAAAGGGAAGAAAAAAGGTGGATGTTCATGTCTTCTTTTTTCAATTCAAAATGATGCAATGCGTTTGTTTTGATGTCCTCAGTATCCTTCATATGTACTTAGTTTAATTCCATCGCTGAAAAGAATTATTTTTACTCTGAAATCAGGCTGCATACTCTGAATTTCTGGCTCTGCTACTTACTAGCCGTGGAATTTTGGATAAATTACATAACCTCTTTGTACCTTGTTTCCTCATCTGTAAGATGAGAGTAATAGCATACCTTCTGCGCTGGGTAACTGTAAGGATTAAATGCATTGAATGTAATGATGAAGTGGTTAAATGATTAAATGTAGGGACTAATGTCCTAAGCACAGTGCCCAGCACTTAGCTAAGTGCTATATCTGTGTTAGACATCATTACTATCATGATTACTACTCTATTGCTGCTACTGCTACCACTATGACTACTATCATTATCTTTTAATTTTTTTTTTTAAGCTGTCAAATGGCATTCATTTTATTTTTTTTTTATTTTTTTAATTTTTTTTAATTTATTTTATTTTTATTTTTTTTTTATTAATGTTATGATGGATTACAAGCTTGTGAGATTTCAGTTGTACATTTTTGTTAGTCATGTTGTGGGTATACCACTTCCCCCTCCGTACCCTCCCCCCGCCCCCCCTTTTCCCTGGTAACCACCGATCAGATCTCCTTCTCAATATACTAATTTCCTCCTATGAGTGGAGTCATATAGAGTTCGTCTTTCTCTGTCTGACTTATTTCGCTTAACATAATGCCCTCGAGGTCCATCCACATTGTTGTGAATGGGCCAATTTCGTCTTTTTTTATGGCTGAGTAGTATTCCATTGTGTATATATACCACATCTTCTTTATCCAATCATCAGTTTCTGGGCATGTAGGCTGGTTCCACGTCTTGGCTATTGTAAATAATGCTGCGATGAACATAGGGGTGCAACGGACTCTTGAGATATCTGATATCAGGTTCTTAGGATAGATACCCAGTAATGGGATGGCTGGGTCATAGGGTATTTCTATTTTTAACTTTTTGAGAAATCTCCATACTGTTTTCCATAGTGGCTGTACCAGTTTGCATTCCCACCAACAGTGTATGAGGGTTCCTCTTTCTCCACAACCTCTCCAACATTTGTCGTTCTTGGTTTTGGATGTTTTTGCCAATCTAACGGGGGTAAGGTGATATCTTAGTGTAGTTTTGATTTGCATTTCCCTGATGATTAGCGATGATGAACATCTTTTCATGTGTCTATTGGCCATATTCATATCTTCTTTTGAGAAATGTCTGTTCATGTCCTCTGCCCATTTTTTGATCGGGTTGTTTGTTTTTTTGTTGTTAAGCAGTGTGAGTTCTTTGTATATTATGGAGATTAACCCTTTGTCGGATAAGTGGCTTGTAAATATTTTTTCCCAATTAGTGAGCTGTTTTTTTGTTTCAGTTCTGTTTTCCCTTGACTTGAAGAAGCTCTTTAGTCTGATGAAGTCCCATTTGTTTATTCTTTCTATTGTTTCCCTCAACTGAGGAGTTACAGTGTCCGAAAAGATTCTTTTGAAACTGATGTCAAAGAGTGTACTGCCTATATTCTCTTCCAAAAGACTTATTGTCTCAGGCCTAATCTTTAGGTCTTTGATCCATTTTGAGTTTATTTTGGTGTGTGGTGAAAAAGAATGGTCGATTTTCAATCTTTTGCATGTGGCTGTCCAGTTTTCCCAGCACCATTTGTTGAAGAGACTTTCTTTTCTCCATTGTAGGCCCTCTGCTCCTTTGTCGAAGATTAGCTGTCCGTAGATGTGTGGTTTTATCTCTGGGCTTTCAATTCTGTTCCATTGATCTGTGGACCTGTTTTTGTACCAGTACCATGCTGTTTTGATCACTGTAGCTTTGTAGTATGTTTTGAAATCGGGGATTGTGATTCCGCCGGCTTTGTTTTTCTTGCTCAAGATTGCTTTAGCAATTCGTGGTCTTTTGTTCCCCCATATGAATTTTAGGATTGTTTGTTCAATTTCTGTGAAGAATGTTCTTGGGATTCTGATTGGGATAGCATTGAATCTGTATATTGCTTTAGGTAGTATGGACATTTTAACTATGTTTATTCTTCCAATCCATGTGCAAGGAATGTTTTTCCATCTCTTTATGTCATCGCCTATTTCTTTCAAGAAAGTCTTGTAGTTTTCATTGTATAGATCCTTCACTTCCTTGGTTAAGTTTATCCCAAGGTATTTTATTCTTTTTGTTGCGATTGTGAATGGGATAGAGTTCTTGAGTTCTTTTTCTGTTAGTTTATTGTTAGTGTATAGAAATGCTACTGATTTATGCACGTTAATTTTACACCCTGCTACTTTGCTGTAGTTGTTGATTATTTCTAATAGTTTTTCTGTGGATTCTTTGGGGTTTTCTATGTATAAGATCATGTCGTCTGCAAACAACACGAGTTTTACTTCTTCGTTACCTATTTGGATTCCTTTTATTTTTTTTTCCTGCCAAATTGCTCTGGCCAGCACCTCCAGTACTATGTTGAATAGGAGTGGTGAAAGTGGGCACCCTTGTCTTGTTCCTGTCCTCAGAGGGATGGCTTTCAGCTTTTGTCCATTGAGTATGATGTTGGCTGTGGGTCTATCATATATGGCCTTTATTATGTTGAGGTACTTTCCTTCTATACCCATTTTACTGAGGGTTTTTATCATAAATGGGTGTTGGATCTTGTCGAATGCTTCCTCTGCATCTATTGAGATGATCATGTGGTTTTTGTTTTTCATTTTGTTGATGTAGTGTATCACGTTGATTGACTTGCGGATGTTGAACCATCCCTGTGTCCCTGGTATAAATCCCACTTGATCATGGTGTATAATCTTTTTGATGTATTGCTGTAATCGGTTTGCCAAAATTTTGTTGAGGATTTTTGCATCTATGTTCATCAGTGATATCGGCCTGTAGTTCTCCTTCTTTGTGTTGTCCTTGTCAGGTTTGGGGATCAGAGTGATGTTGGCTTCATAGAATGTGTTAGGGAGTTCTCCATCTTTCTCAATTTTCTGGAACAGTTTGAGGAGAATAGGTATTAAGTCTTCTTTGAATGTTTGGTAGAATTCTCCAGAGAAGCCGTCTGGTCCTGGACTCTTGTTTTTGGGGAGGTTTTTGATTACCGTTTCTATTTCCTTACTTGTGATTGGTCTATTCAGATTCTCCATTTCTTCCTGATTCAGTTTGGGGAGATTGTAGGAGTCTAGGAATTTGTCCATTTCTTCCAAGTTGTTCAATTTGTTGGCATATAGTTTTTCATAGTATTCTCTTATGATCTCTTGTATTTCATTGGTATCTGTTGTGATTTCTCCTCTGTCATTCCTGATTTTATTAATTTGCGCTTTCTCTCTTCTTTTCTTGGTGAGTCTGGCTAGGGGTTTGTCAATTTTGTTAATTCTTTCGAAGAACCAACTCTTTGTTTCATTGATCCTTTCTATTGTCTTTTTTGTTTCAATATCGTTTATTTCTGCTCTTATTTTTATTATTTCCCTCCTTCTACTGACTCTGGACTTTGTTTGTTCTTCTTTTTCTAGTTCCGTTAGGTGTCGTTTGAGGTTGCTTACGTGAGCTTTTTCTTGTTTAGTGAGGTGAGCCTGTAATTATCTTTTAATTTTTAAGTAAAGTTGAATGACTCCTTAATAACAAAGCAATAGTTTGCAATGCTAATAAAATCCAGCATCCACATCCATTATCCACAGAAAGAAAGAAAATCCCTGTCATTGTTCAAGGAATGAAGTACTTTTGTTGTTTTCATCAGTTAAAGTCTGGGTCTAATGTAAGTCGGTGCAGTAGGATTCTTGCTTACATCTAGTGGATTCAGCAGCCCTCAGCTGTTACCTGCTCTGATCATCCATTACGGTTGGCATTGGGCAGGAGGTGACAGCCAAATCTGGGAGAGCTGTTTTTTGCACTTGTAGTGGCCAAAAAATTTAGCCTTTTGAAGTATTAGAACCCTGAAGTTTTGTTGGAAATTTTTCTTTTTTAAAATAGATTTATGCATTAAACAATTTTATTGCTTTGTTCATAACATTGCCCCTTCTGAAATTTAGTTTCTTCCTCAGTAAAATGAGTCAAGATGGTTTAAAATTTCCTCTCAGCCTTTAAATCCAGATATTCTATTATTCTGTGAAAATTCTTATAGAAGAAAATTGTATTCTGTATCTCAATGTTGTGTTTTGGCTGTAGAAATTCTATTTTCATGGAGACTTGTCGACGAAAATAATCCATAACCAATCTGTAAATGAAAATTTGGGTGAGTTTATTCTGAGCTAAAATCTGAGGATTATAACCTGGGGCCTTTCTTCCCGAAGGAAGAAAGGGCACCAAAGAAGTGGGGTGCACAGACTGGTTATATACCCCCAGAGAGGATGTTTCACATAGGATTGAAATGTCCCTTTTACAATAGTCCGGAGACTGCTCTGTCAGCACAGCCATTGATGGAAACAGCAGGGTGGCAGTCTGTTGTCTATAGCTGACTGGTCACAGGTGAGCTGGGTGGTCAAAGGTGAGTGCAGCAATCAGTTCCTAGCCTAAGGAAAAATGCTTATCCCTAAGGAAATGCTAATGTGGGGGGGAAGTTGCACCTTTATCTCAAAGCCTTTGTTCTGGCCATAGGAAATGTCTAAGCAGGTGTACAATGCGTGCTCAACAGCCACAGTCAGGCCCTTTTGGAAAAAACAAAGTCAGGCCTAATTAGGTTTATACCAAATGGCTTCCTCATATACTCCAATATATCTTATTGCTTGCCATTTTTATTTGTCAGACTGTTTCAAAGCAATTTTAGGTTTTACTTTTAAAAAGACAGAGAGACAGTCTTGGAGTTGTCAGTTTACATTTAATTAGTTAGGAAGCAAATAATTTCTTAGAATATTGGCCAGTTTGTAAATTTAATGCCAGATCGTCTCTGATATGCTAATTAAAACAGGACTGGTATCAGGAAGATTTTATTTATCAAGTTTCTCAGTTTTAAAAATTGCGTTGTTAGTCCTCAGAGCCTCTTTTAGAGTTTTAATTTCCACCCTGAGCGGTAGTTTTGATGCTCAGTAGGCCACGTGCCCTAGAAGGCTCATTCTACCATGTGGAACCCCTGCATTTGGGCTGATTGAATTGGTTAAGTTCCCAGCTTTTTTGTATTAGATTTCCTTCAAGTACTTCAACTTCTGGGATACTATGGAAGAGGTGTAGTTTTTTGGTGTAAAGAGAGTGGATTTAAACATTGTAAATCTAACTCTGTTTCACTAGAAATTCTTGGAGTGGGCCCGGTTTTGCTTAGAATGTCACAGATTTGGAGTTTTGTGATTGTTTTATGTTCTACTTGAGAGAGTAGACAATTAAAGGGAATCTGTAACACATGCACCAAGTACATTGAACTACGCCTAAGACCCTGACTTCGAATGCATAGAGCTTAGCATGCATTTTTGAGACACAAAATTATAGACAGTGAAAATGTCTAATGAGTTTGTAAGTTAGGGGAGCTTTAAATGAACTTCGCGATATATTGATTTATACTGAATCTCAAGAGTTCTGCTAGTCCCCGCAAAAGAATCTGCACCCCCAGGAAGGATTACGTTTAATCACTTGTACAAGTCCTGAAAAGTAGGTCTTTCTGCGGCTATTAAAAAACTTCATTTAGAAATAGTGAAATTGTTTGCAAATATGTTCCAACATCTAATAACCTTTAGAGAAAAATGAGAATTCCTAGGATTATCAGATGTAATGATTTGACTGAGAGCAGAGGGCAAGAAGGTCTCCTCAAATTTTCTTGATGAAACTGATAGGACTTTTCTTGAGTATAGAACAACAAAAACAGTTTTATTACTAATTGCAGTTCATGTTATGGAATGATAAGTACTTTACATGAATTACTTAATTCTCAAAACTGTGAGGTTAGGTATGTCACAGAGGAGGAAATCTAGACAGTGAGGTGTTAAGTAACTTGCCCAGAGTCACACAGCTCCTGGGCAGTGGAGCTGGGATTTGCACGGTTCGTCTTCACTCTATCACATTGTGCCATTCTGCCTCTATGTGTGTTATCAGTTGGACCCTATAAATCCCTATCATCGAGTTTGATTATTAACCGCACTTTACAGGTGTGGAATCTAAGAATCAGAAGGGGTGGGTAACGTCCTGAAGTCCAGAGCTATTTGATTCTACAGCTGGGACTATTTGCATTATTCCATGAATACAGAGGTCAACTGATTGCTTGTGGAAGGGCATTCCTGGTAGAGGGTTATCTAATAATTGGTATGGAGGGTGATTTTAATACCTAACATCTTGACTCGTGAAAAATACTTGGAGTGTAGGATAGGTCTTAGAGAAATTACTGCTGTTCTGGCCCAGGTGATGGCAGTTAAGAGATGAATAACGAACAAGTTCCTGAGAATTACAAACTCAGAATACCTTCTTCAAACTTCCTAGTTAAATAGGAATAATCCTTTTCATATTTTTAAAGATGTTTAATTTGATTAAAGCAGTTATTTGTTCCTTCTATTTCAAGAATCTGCTTTTCCTGGGTATGATTTATTTACCCTGTTACTCTCTCCATTGCTCCTGCTCTCCAGCATACTGTCTGCCTTTCAGTTGCATAAACACCCCTTGTTCCTTCTCTCCTCGCGGCCTTTTTGTATGCCTTTACATTCCCTCTGCCTAAATTGAGCAGCCCCTCCCCCTCCTCCCACCCCCCTAATGTCATTTCCTCAGGGAAACCTAACTTAATAACCTCCCCTACCCCCCCCCAAAATGCTAGGTTCCCAAGGGACCTGTTCTCTTGGCGCTCTCTGCTGCTCCTACGTAGCACTCAGCACAGTTTACTATTTCTGTTATTATATGATTAATATACAGCTACAGTATATAATATATTAATTTTGACTAGTGATCATTATATGTGTCCTCCACCAGATTACAAACTCTGATTGCCGGGACAGTGTTGGTTTCATTGTCATACTTTTCTGAAAGTTTTATACTCCCCACTGTAAGTTTTTTTTTAGCCCACATGTTATTTAGGAGTCTCTTTTGGTCAGAGAATGCGCTCTGTGACAGTTGGTTCTTTGAAATTTGTTGATATCCTTTGTTACTTAGTGCATGGTTAATTTAAGAAACATTTCCCATGTATGCTTGAAAAGAAGGTATTTGTTGTGTTGTTCTCTCTTTATACATAAAAAACTATTGATTCAAACCTGTCGTTCAAATCTATAGCCTTACTTTTTTTTGTCTGCTTGGTTTGTCAGCTTCTGAAAAAAGCTTTGTTAAATTTTTCCATGTTAAAATTGCCTATTATAAATTTGTCAGTTTCTCCTTTCTGTTTTGGCTTTTCATATCCTGAGGCTTTGTTGCTATATGGGATTATTATATCTTTTTACTCATTATGGCATGTCTTAATCTATCCCTAATTCTTTTATGTATTTACTTTAAAGAGAGACATTATCTTTTTCTGATTTATTTTTTAGCCTTTTGCTTCTGATATGTATCTTATAGTCACTATGGCTGAATTTTGTTTCATTTCTATTTTTAAAATTCTTATTTTTTTAGTCCAATCTAGTAGTCTTGTCATAGAATAGTTGAATTTAACCTACTGCCATTTATTGTGATTACTGATCTATTTGGAGTCCTTTCTTTATCTTGCTTAAAGTTTTTTCATTCTTTTCCCCTGCCTCCCTGCCACTCCTCCCCAACCCCTCGCTTCTTTCCAGCATTCTGTTGGATGGATAAAGTTTTCTTTATTGCCTTCTTTCTCCTTTGTTTATCTGCTGGTTTGAAAGCCCTAGATCGGGGGCATCAAACTACAGCCCTTTGGCCAAATTGGGTCAGCTGCCTGTTTTTGTAAATAAAGTTTTATTGGGACACAGCCATGCTCATTCATTTATGTATTATCTATGGCTACTTTTATGCTACAATAGCAGACTTGAGTTGTGACAGATACAGTATGACCTACAAAGACTAAAATATTAACTGTCTGACCCTTTACAGAAAAAGTTTACTGACGTCTGCCGTAGAGTATATATTTTTAATTGGTTCTACCTAAATTTTAGCATGTGTACTTAACTCTAAATTTTATTAATAAAATGTAAACTCGTTCACCCTCTCCAGATCTTTCCTAAGACAAAGACTTTATTTATATATATATTTTTTAAAATTTATTATTATTATTATTATTATCCTTTTTTTGAGGAAGATTATCCCTGATCTAACTGCTGCCTATCCTCCTCTTTTCGCTGAGGAAGACTGGCCCTGAGCTAACATCCATGTCCCTCCTCCTCTACTTTATACATGGGATGCCTGCCACAGCATGGCTTGCCAAGTGGTGCAATGTCCGCACCCAGGATCCAAACCGGCGAACCCCGCGCTGCTGAGAATCAGAACGTGTGCACTTAACTGCTGCGCCACCAGACCAGACCCAAAGACAGAGACTTTAGAATGCTGTAAATAGCCTCTAAAATCGTCTCCTCCCATCTTCCAAGTAATTGGTGTGAGAATGTTAATTCTATTTTTTAACTTTTATTTTTTAGCCAGCTTTATTGATATATAATTTACATAACATAAAATGCACACCTTCTGAGTGTACAGTTCTGGCACTATGTTATAGTGTCTCAAACTCAGAGTCAAGAAGTTCTTCCTAACATATAAACCTGGTTCTATCTGAGGGCTCCTTTTTGGAGACAGTTAGAGGATGAGTAGATAGTTTTGATTGTTTGAATATGTTGCTTTGTGAAAGCAGGACAATTGAATAGATTGGTTCCAGGCTTAACTGTGGCTTTATAACTATAGGTTCTCTATCAATGAAGTCATTGTGTCTTTTATCTTTGCAAGTCAGGGCTTGTTCTTCACACTTGACTGGAATAAAGAAAGATCTGTTGCTAGGCAGCCAAAGCACTGGCACCTAGCAACTGTGATGTGTGCATCAGGAACTACAGGCTCTCTTCAGAGCTCAGTGATGTGATTTCAAGCAAAAGATCTATACTCATCTGTCTGAGTTAGAAGAGGCGAGAATCTAGATAAAGGAATGGCAAAAAGTTCAGTGAAAATCCTATTGTGCCTGGCAAGGGTAATTGTTTGGAATGTCTGTTATACTTTTGTGGATTGACACTTACAAATTGTATGATCTTGGAATCATTTCTTGACCTCTCTAAAGCCTCGTTTTTCTAATCTGCAAAATGGAGGTGACAACCTACTTCACAAGTAAGTTAATACACATGATGCGCTTAGAACGGTTTGCATAGTAAGGATTCAGTAAAATGTTAGCTATTAGTAATAGTCATTTTAGAGATATATCACATGATACATTTTTTAAAAATTTGAGTTAATAGTGTTTCAGTTATCTATTGCTTTATAACAAACCATTCCAAAACTTAGTTCCTTAAAAACAGTTTATTATTTCTCACAATTCTGTGGATTCCCTGGCCTCAGCTGGAGATTCTTCTGTGGTATATCTGGGGTCACTTGTGTGGCTTCATTCAACTAGGAGCTGTGCTGGAGCTAGAATGTACAAGATGGCTTCTTGTCCTCCAGAGACTCTTTCCATGTGGCATCTCCTCATTCAGTAGTCTATCCTATTCAGTAGCTCATCATCCAGAGCTTCTAAATTTATGTCATGGTTGATAGCTTCTAGGGAGAGCATTCTAAGACAGTCCTCAATGTGCATGTGCTCATCAACCCTCTGCTTGCCTCATGCCTTAATGTCCCAATGGCTAAAGCAAGTCACGTGGTTGAGTCCAGAGTCAATATAAGAGGGGATAACACAAAGGCATGAATATCAGGAATTATGGTTCACTGGGGACCACCAGTGTAGCAGTCTCCCTCAAGTGGTATGAAGCATCCTAAGACCTTCACATAGTTGCAACGTGATACTTGAACCTGAACTAGTAGTGTTGTGCCACTGGTATGTTAGACAGTGCTTCTTAAACTTTAATGTGCACCAGAACCACTTGGGGTGCTGTTTAGGATGCATATTCCTGGGCCCTAACATCACTGGACTAGAGCCCAGAAATATGCATTTTAAAAAGTCCCGGGGCCGGCCCCATTCCTGAGTAGTTGAGGTTGTGTGCTCTGCTTCAGAGGCCCTGGGTTTCGCCAGTTTGGATCCTGGGCACAGACATGGCACCGCTCATCAAGCCATGCTGAGGTGGCATCCCACATGCCACAACTAGAAGGACCCACAACTAAAAAAAATACACAACTATGTACCAGGGGGCTTTGGGGAGGAAAAGAAAAAATAAAATGTTAAAAAAAAAAAAAAGTATCTCCAGGTTGTCCCAGTGAATACCCAGTTTGAGAATCATTTATCAGAAAATTTGAGGGCAGTGAGTACCCTGCATTTCCTCTGGTGATCTGCCTTATCAGAGGCTAGCCCTATGAATATTATACCTAGTAGTTCCCTGTGGCAGGTTAAGGACAGCCATGGGGATGGTTAGGGAAGAGTCACCTTTAGTTTTCAGTTGTTCCTATAACTCAAAAGCAGTCTCCTGTGCTAGATTTTAGATTGGAGAGAATTTCTTGGCCTGATGGAAAATTTGGGTATCCAGGGCACTCTGCTCTGACAAGGTGGCTTCTCTAATACTCTTCTACTTGTACAGCAGTTGTTTAATGACAATAACAGAAAAGTTTGATCTGCGGCTAGACAGTCCTTAGATTGACATTGCTTTCTAGTGAGATTGGAATGAAACCCAGTTTCACTGAAAGAAAGAGCATTGGAGGAAGTGTAACGTTAAGGAAAGTGACTTCTAGGGTAGGTGTCTTGAAAGTCCTAATGCCGTTTTAAGCTTTTATAACTTTAGAAGTATAGAAGCTACAAACTTATCATTTGCAAGCTTAATTATTTAAATATCTTTTATATTTATTCCATTTTATTGTATTTTGGATAACGTTTAAGTTTATATTTTGGTAAGCATTTTAAAAAGACATCTATATGATTAAACTCTCAAATCGTATTTTATTATACAATTGTAGCATTTATACTTCTAAGTTACTAAAACCTGCACTAAGACTTGTGGAACATGCTGTATTGCTTAAGGGATGATGATTATTGGAAGGAGGGTTGTTTCGTTTGAAAACAAGTTGGAAGTTTCATTTTCCCATTCCTTTGTTTCACTTTTGCATACGTTAGGATTCAGCAGTCACCATTCAGGGAATGATGTTATTGAAGCAACTTGACACATATGCCTTTGAAATATTGATCTGTTGACCTATTAGGTTCTAGGTATGTGCAGAGACTTCTAGCAGGAACAGGATCAATGCCAGCTTTTATGCAGAACTTGATGACAAAGTACCGCTGCCTTTGTTGCCTAATTTTCATGCACCTGTTTGTTAGAAGACCATGTAATTTTAGAACTCATGGTAACTAATGCTGAACATAGCTAGACGTGATCTAGGCTTGAGGAAAACATATCTGAAAGAGTTGGTAGCAAAGATAGTGTGTTCCCATTCCACTATCTTGGAGGAACCCTTACTCCTGGTTTATTCTGTCTCCTCACCCTCCTCTGCAGAACTGCCTGTGTAATTGCACAGTGACAGAAGGAAGACAGGAGTTACTCCCGCCTAGGCTGTGGTCCTGTTCTTCAGGCTGCTGCCTTCCTCCACCCCAGGAGTTGGACCAATCCCTGTGGAGCTGGGATCCAGGGATTCAGAACACATGATTTACTTTCTCAGAAAATATTTTAAAGATGAAAGGCCAAATTAGCATGATCTCTTCTTGTAAGACTTTAAAAGATGACTCAGTTTACATGGCAGATTATAAATGCTTAAATTCTGATCATATAATTGATTCTTATGAGGAAGAAAAAGGGCACACATCTAAAGAAAAGATGGTACCTTACAAAAAGTTCTGTTAAAAAGCTCGAGTTTCCAAATGACATGTTAAAAGATGGGAGTTGACACAAAACAAATGCTAAAGGGACATCATTGCTGTAATTGCCTTTTGAGTGGATTAATAAATGTTAGTCTGCTTTTCTACATATGCATACATCTGTTTTTAGTTTTTAATTTTTTTTAATTGCAGTAACATTGGATTATAACAATATATAGCTTTCAGATGTACCTTGTAATATATTTCAAATTCTGTATAGATTACATCATGTTCACCACCCAAAAACTAATTATAGTCCATCCCCTCACATGTGAGCTTAATCACCCCTTTTGCCCTCCCCGCCCCTTCCCCTCTGGTAACCACCAATCCAATCTCCATTGCTATTTGTTTGTCGTTGTTTTTATCTTCTACTTCTGAGTGAGATCATACAGTGTTTGACTTTCTCCCTCTGACTTATTTCACTCAGCATAATACCCTCAAGGTCTATCCATGTTGTCACAAATGGCCAGATTTCATCATTTCTTATGGCTGAGGAGTAGTCCATTGTGTATATACACCACATCTTCTTTATCCATTCGTCCCTTGATGGGCGCCTGCATACATCTTTCTTACTCCAGAAAGACCGTGGTTCAAACTTGTTTTGGTGGTTAGTTCATTTGTAATGTATCACCAACTTACATCTGTTGCATCTCTGTGTGGTCATACTGTAGCTTGTGTTTATGCAAAGTGGGGAGAGGATTACTCTGTTATTTCTTCAGAGCTGTTTTCATGGTAGTTATTATAGAATAGCCTAGTTATCAAAGGGATGGTTTGCAACATCTCTTTGTGAGTTTTACAGTGATTGGCTTTGTATTAATGATAGTTTTAATTTAATCTGATTGCTATTAGTTAATGTGGTACCACATACATGCCTCAAATTCTTTGCAAGTATGTGTGAGGATAAATTAGGTAATATATATAAAACCAATTTGAGTTCTTTAGGAAAAGTCATGATTCTAAGAAAAACATCTTACACTGATATATATTAAATAAAGTTGAATGTTTTCCTTAGTAACTGTGCTCTTCAGGCATTTAAACTACCAGAAGGCTTCATTTAAGGAATAGACACCAAAGAGATACAGAGGTGGGTAATACCAAGTTTTAGCCAGCAATTTACCTTAATAGCTTTTATTGGGATTTTTCTTGTATTAATAGAAGTAATACACCTTATAGAAAATTTAGAAATACAGAAAAATGTTTATTTTAAAAATAACTTAGTCCTGCCATTCAGAGACTCTATTTACAATGTGGCATGTTCTTCCTTCTCTGTCAAACAGAGCCAAACACGACAACATGGGTGAATTTCACGATCATGAAGTTGAGCAAAATAAGCAAGACATAAAAGGATGTATATCATGTGATTCTATTTACATAAAGTCCAAATATAGGCAAAAGTCAACTGTGTTTTTCAAGAATGTAAATGTAGGTAGTAAAGAGTACAAAAGTGCATGGAAAAGATTATTTCAAAGTCAGGTAGTTGCTGAGGGGAGAAATGGTGATGATAGGAGGCACATTCAGAGGGCTTCTGGGGTACGGGCAATGTTCTGTTTTTGTTGCTTTTTTTGTGTTTGACCTGAGTGGTGGTTATCACAGGTATTTACTTTAAAATTATTTATTAGACTAAGCATATCTGTTATGTTTTACCATAAAATATATACTTTTAATATTTTACAGCAAATATATAGAAATTGGGCAAGAAATAGTATAGATGGTATAGTATGTTCTCATTTCATTAAAAACAAAAAAGCCATGTCTGTATATTTGTGCAGATGTTGAATATTTCTATGAAAATATGTAAGAAATTACCAAGAGTGATTGCCTCTGAGAAGAAGGACTGGGTTTGCAATGGCAGGGAGACTTACTTTCACTACGTACCCTTTTATTTCCATTTTGCGTGTTTTCCAGTGAAGGGTGTTCTTAAACATTAAATGATAGAGGGTGGGGGAAATTAAGACAAAAATTTCAAAATTTAAGAGTTTAACATTTTTATGACTTCCTTGTTAAGATTATGTAGGTTTGAAGTAGTGGGATTAGGGAAGAATATGACTGAAAATTCCAATCCCAGGTTTTCAGCACACGTTAGCCTTTTTCCTGGCCAGGAGAGTGGTCACCGTGGTGCTCTGTTGTCCTTAGAGGTCTTGCTCAGTCACGGTTCTCAAATTTTAGTGTGCATCCAGATCACCTCGAGGGCTTGTTAAAATTCAGATTCCTGGGCTCTACCTCCAGAGTGTCTGATTCAGAACATCTGCATTTCTGACAAGTTTCAAGGTCATGCTAATGCTGCTTATGCAGGGAGGCCATTTTGAGAACCACCAGACAGCAAAGCTGCCCCCTCCATAAGGACTATGCTGGGAAACAGAGCAAAAATGGAGGTCCGTATCCAGTGCATGCAGTATGTGCTCCCAACAGACAAGGAGCACGAATTGTATAATTTATGGCCCATGTTTTGGCATTTCATCTGTTTTTAAGCCTGTCTATGACTGGCAATATAGGTCTTGCCAGCTGGGGAAAACAGATAGAGCCATTTAAAATCAACAGAAGAAACAATGTTCTTGAAATAAGATCCCTAAATTTGTGGATCTCCTTAACTGTGACTTTGGATAGCTGGAATAAATAAAAATCAGTGTGCCTATTTAAAAAAAAGTGTGGAAAGACTAACTTTGAGAAGCTTTTTCTTTATATGTCTTTTAAAAAGGCAACAAACAGCAGAACTAGTTTTAAGGAAAGGAAAGGATTTATTTATTTCATTTTGTTCATGTTAGAGTTAATGGAAACATGGTATTGAATTACTTTTTCAGTCTTTTCCATTGTGTTTGGCTATAAAACTAACAGATTTCCATTGATGAGTTATAACATCTATAGCACTTGTATAATCACATTCATGAAAATCTCCTAGAAACATGAAGTCGGCTTCTAGTGGGACTTGTGCTTACTCCACCTGCCACAAGACGGCCTGGCCTCTTGTAAGAGTAGGAAGGTTCTCGCCCTACCCAGAAGCTGGCAGTGTTCTGTGGTATAGAAACTTAGCATTGCTTTGTGATTGTGTGATTGACTTGTTTTATGTGGTAACCTGGCCTTGACTTTGGACTTGTGCTGGCCTATTTGCCTGATATTACAAAATTTTCAGTTTCTGGCCTATCTATCCAGTACCCTATTTTATTTTTCTTAGGCTGCCCTTATTTTAAAACTACAATCTTACTCCAACCATGATAGCTGTTTTTGGCTTCTTTTGCTGTGCTGAGTCTATCCTTGTCTTCCCAGTAAGGAAGGATTCTTGACTGCCTTTTCCTAGAGATCTTAGATCCTCTGAGTCTTCTCTGTTGTTCCCATGTTGGTGTGGAGGCTGCCTTTACTATTTCCTGCTCTCTTAATTACATTATGATGAATTTTAATATACTGAGTTACCATATTGTGGGTACATCTATAAAGCTATATTGGTTACTCTTTTGATTGCCCTGTAAGAAATTTACAGATTATGGTTGTTAGGACATTGGGAAGGAAAAACGTGTATTTTAGATCTGGGTGTGTGGTATAAGTGGAGAATCAGAAATGCTATTGGATTAGCATTAGATTAGGTCTATCGTTTCTAAGCCTACTTACTGCTGGAATAGATTTTATGGTCAGCTAATGGATTAATTTGAGATCTTTTAAGACCTAAGTGCCTCATTAGTTCTCAATTTAACAATTTTGCTGAATCCAAACTCTCATCTGCAATTGATTTAATGTGATTTTACAATATTTTTGCTTAATAGAAGGCAGAAAATTATAACAGGCATTTGCACCCAAACTGATCTGTGAGTTTATCTTTTCATCTGATTAAAAATTACTGGAAGATTATCAGCGAAGTGGTATTGCCTAGTAACATATTGCTAGCTGGAGACAGAAAGCTTTCCCACCTGTTTTTTATACCTAAGATTATTTGTTATGCATGTTTACTAGGATTAGTATTAAATTCCTTCTGTTGGATAGTAATGCTTGTGATTTCTTTTGTATTTTGGCATTGAAAATTAATCTAAACTGTTATAATCTCTAGCTTTGGTTTGGCTTTAAATCAGTCACATTTTAAAGACACATTAGACCTATTTTTTAGTTAAAATATCTTTTAATTTTATTTCACTAGAATTAAATTAAAAAAGAAATCGAATTTCTCCAAGTTGATTTAAATTGTTTACTAATATTAAACATATCGTCTATTTATGTATCAATTTTGTTAGTTCATGCATTCTTGGCTATATCAGGAGTAAAACTTTTCTTTGATAGGATCTTGCCCGGTAAAATGCAAGATTTCTTTGTTGACATTTTCCCCTCTTTCGGTTTAATTTCTCACCATCCATCCAGTTTATGGTGAACTGTCTTGTACCACAACCCAGCTGCTTCTTTAAAGTTTAGTTCTGTAAGTTGTTTTGCTCACCAAAGCATCCTTTTCACAGGCTCTCATTTCTATGAGTAGGGTTTTCTTTTCTTTTCTTACCTTACAGTTGCAAGGAGTAAGTTTAACATTCATGGTAAAGGTGTTTTTCAAGTTTTTCCACAGTATAAGAGAGGGGGCTTCCTTGGCTGCAAGGTTGCTTTCAGATGTACAGGTTCCTGTCGAGTATAGAAACTGTGAAATCAACAGAAAATATCAACACTTCAGGAGAGACCTTAACATGAGAATTAGTTATTTCCACAGTAAATATTTTTTTATGTAAGGACTTGTGGCAAAATTGCAACTACTGGATTATTAACTGTGAAAACCAATTTTACCATAATTTTGAAGAATATTGTCCATTTACCTTGTTAACAATTTAATGACTTTCTATCTGTAAAACTATCTAGAACTACTAATAAATAGTAAAATGATTATTGTTTCCTCTCTCTTTTTTCCTTCAAATTTGATAAGTATCAAAATGGTAAGAAGGAAGGAAACCTTAAACTCTGAATAATCAATAAATTGGGTGATGACCTTCTGAACAATTCAGAATTTACTACATTTATATTCTATGTTCTTCTCTGTTAACAATTTTAGAGTTTCTGTTCAGAAGATCAAAAAAGATAAGTTGAACACATAGAAATAATGTATATTTTTGCATATTGTAGGGGAGGCAAACTTTTCGCTTTAACCTCTGAGCTTTTTTGGCTGGGCCTGAGAATTAAATTGACGTAAGACAGATCAACAGATGAAAAGCATACAAATTTATATAATACAAGTTTTACATGACACAGGAGGCTTCAGAAGAAATGAATACCCAGAGAAATGGAGAAGGCCTATTTGTTTTTATATTAGGTTGAACAAAGAGAGACAGTTGTGCCAGTTGTGGAAAAGTGACTAAACTATATGGGGAGTCTAAAGGAAGATAAGAATTATTTTAACAAGGTCAGTTTGTATAGAATTTTCTCTGTCTCAACTTCTTATCCCTAATATTAAGAATCTGCTTTCTTCTGGTATAGGGAAGACATCTTTCATTTGGGAATTTCATCTCTTGTTTTTAAGAAAAAGAAGGAAGGTCAGAATGTTTTTCATGTATTTGCTGTTTTTCAAGTGCCTTTAGCTCAAAATAGTCAATATTCCAGAGCAGTTTATTTTGGGGTAGCATGTTCTAAATTCCTTCAATATACATGAAGTATTTAATTGAGTGTTATGTATAAACCAGTTACATATTTTTGACTGTTTTATTGTAATATAACATAATCTCAGATTCTGGGAGCAAGCCAAACTGGGTTTAAAATTTTAGTTCTATCTCTTACTAGCTATTAGGGCATGTTGTTTAACTCTTGAGTATAGATAGTAAACATCTATAAAATGAAGTTTATAATAGGACCCCCCTCATAGGGCTGTTGTGAGGATTACATGCAGTAATAAGACTTGCGGATACAACACATTGGAGAGAGAAGACTAGCGGGTCTCAGAATTTCTGTTATCCTTCCACAGTGTAGACTTGCTTCTGATAAGTGACTGCCCTGTCAGAGACTATATTTCCTAATGTTCCTTGTATGGCCATGTCACTGGGTTTGTTGAAAAGGCTCTCTCTCCTGCATTGAATTGCTTTTGCACCTTTGTCAAAAACTAGTGGGGCATATTTGTGTGGATCCGTTTCTGGAGTTTTCATTCTGTTCCACTGATCTCTATGTCTGTCCCTCTGACATCACTACACAGTGTTGATTATTATAGCTATATAATAAGTCAGGAAATTGGGTAGATTGCTTCCTCCTACTATTTTTGGGAATTGTTTTAGCTATTCTAGTTCCTTGACTTTTCCATGTAATTTTAGAATAATCTTGTTTATATCTACAAAATATTTTGCTGGGATTTTTATAGGAATTGCATTAAACCTATTTATCAATTTGAGGAAAATTACCATTTTTACCGTGTTAAGTCTTCTAAATCATGGACACTATATTGCTCTCTGTCTATTTAGATCTTCCATCAAGCATTTTGTAGTTTTCATATGTAAGTCCTTTGCATGTTTTGTTAGATTTACACCTCTTAATGTTTTTTCTTTTTGAGTGATCATAAATTGTATTATAGTTTTAATTTTAGTGCCCGTGTATTTATTGCTAGCATATAGATAGATATACAGTTTATTTTTGTATGTTTATCTTATATCCTGTAACCTTGCTGAAATCAATTATTCTAGAATATTTTTTGTAGTTTTTTTTGGCTTTTTTATATAGACAGTCATGTCATATGCAAATAGAGTCAGGCATGTTTCTTCACTTCTGATCTGTGTGCCTTTTCTTTTCTTGCCTTATCGCACTGGCTTGAACTTGTAGCACCATATTAAATAAGTGCAATGAGAATGAACTTTCTTCCCTTTCACCATTTGACATAATATGAGCTGTAGATTTGTTTGTAGATGCTATTTATGAAGTTCAGGGAGTTCCCCTCTATTTTTATTTTTTTTTCTGAGTTTTGATCATGAATGAGTGTTGAATTTTTTTTTACAGCAATTGATATGATCATGTGATTTTTCTTCCTTAGCCTTTTAATATAGCAGATTACATAGGTTGATTTTTTTGGAACAGTGAACCAGGCTTGCATCCCTGAAATAAACTTCACTTGGTCATGGTATATAGTTCTTCTTATATATTGCTGAATTCTGTTTGCTAATATTTTGTTAAGGATTTTTGCATTTATATTCATGAGGGTTATGGATGTGTAGTTTTATTTTTTTGTACTCTTAATCTGGTTTTGGTATTATAGTAATGCTAGTTTCATAAAATGAAGTGGAATTACCCTATTTATGTAAGTTTATATTGCACTGTTTTTACTTAACATTGTATTTTGAATTTTTTTCTGTGCAATTAAATAATCTTTGAAAACGTAGTTTTAAAATATGAATAATAGTGGTAGGAATGTACTCCTTTTTATCTAACTTTTCTTGTTTTATTATTTAGATTTAAAAAATTTTATTATTAATAATTTTGTGTTTAGCATTTTCCTATATAAATCATTGTGGATATCTTATTTATCCTTAGAATAATTTCAAGAAATGGAATTATTGTATCAAATGATAAGAACATTTTAAAGTTTTTGATAAAGCCCAATTTATACTCCAGAAGGAGGGTAGCAATTCAGTACTTTCACAGCTGTGTGTGCATGATAGTACCTGCTTCATTATATTTTAACTTCTAAATATTATTGTTTGTTGATTTGGTATGATTTATTACTCTGGGTATTTACTGTTACACCATTCAGCACTGTCCCAATCATTCTTTAGGAGAGTATTTGTAAATTTCCAAGATTTTGAATTTTGTTGTTGTTAACTTTTATGGAAATTTTCTCATTTTATTATATTTTGGTCAAATAATTTCTATTTATTAGAGTTATGTTGATGGTCTGTTTAGAATATGCTTAATTTTTGTAAAAATCTCCTATATTTTATTAATATTTTTATTGAGTCTAAGAGCTTGAGAATTGTATTTGTTTATTTCTTCTTTACTTCTAATATTCTTTTTCTTTACAAATATGTTATGTCATGTATTATGCATATAAACTTGTGATATTCTAGTTTTGCCCTTTTTATCCAATGATGTTTTTTTCCCCGATTTTCATTTTGTCCATTGTTAATATTGCCACTCCTTTGAGTATTTTGGTTTTGCTTGCTACATCATTGTCCTTTAAATTTTCACATTAAATTCATTTTACATTCTATGTCATGTAAATAGAGCATAGTTGGGCTTTAGCATTTACCCCAAACAGAGACTGTCTTTAGATGGGGGTTTATAAACTGATTGATCCTACCTTTGCCATCTTGTTTTGTGATTTTGATTTGTTTATTTTAAAAATTGACTTGGGGAGTGACATTAGCATCAAGGTGGAGTGAACTTGCCCAGAACTCTCTCCCCTCCAACATACAACAAATAGGGGCAACCGTACTCCAACAGAAGATATCCTAACAACACAAAAACCTCGGAGAGGCATGCAGCCACATGACGGAGGGTGGAGAGGCTGGAGGCCCCCTTGGAAGAGCTGGAACGGGGTAAGAGAGATCTTTGCTCCCTCCGGTAAAGACTGTGGTTGCTGCCACAGTAGGCTCCATGAGGGAAGGAGTAAGGAAGGGCATGCTTGTTTCTGGGATCACCTAGGACTCCCTAGGGCCCTTGCAGCCTAGAGGGAAGCCCTCTAATGGGGCGAAAGCTTTTGCAGGGGGGTGACCTCATCAAGCTAAGACCCCAGAAGACCAGAAATCCAGAGCTGATCAAGAAATCCCGGACTGCACACTGGAGAAAGCGCCCCTCCCCCAACCTGCCACACACCATCTTGGCTGAAGCCTGGGAGCTCAGAACAAGCGGCTCTCAACCCCCATGCAGTAGTGATAGACTAGAACTACCATCACATAATATCAGAATGAGAAAGACCCAACCTTCTAACATTGGGCACTATATCAAATCTCCAGACCAGAGAGAAAATGACAAGCACCCAGAACTCAGTGCTGAGGACACAGAATATGTAAGCTAAATGACAATGAATTCAAAATACCCATCATCGAAAAACTGAATGAGGTAAAAGAATATAGAAAAACAATTCAACAAGTTTAGGAGCTACTTCAAAAAAGAAATTGAAACTATAAGAAGACTCAATCAGAAATATTAGACATAAAAGACACAATGGAAGAGATAAACAAAATATGAATTCCCTGAACGCTTGAGTGGACATCATAGAGGAGCGAATTAGCATAATTGACGATAGACATAGTGAAATACTCCCGACAGGAGGAGAGAGAAGTAAGACTAAAAAGAAATGAAGAAAGTCTCTGAGAAATATCCAACCCAATGAGGAAATGCAACATAAGAATTATAGGTATTCAAGAAGGTGAAGAGAAGGAGAATGGAGGAGAAAGTGTGTTCAAAGAAATAATAGGAGAGAACTTCCCAAATCTAGGGCAAGAGAGGGAAATCTGTGTGGAAGAAGCTTCCATATCTCCTAGATTTGTCAATGTAAAAAGACCTACTGCAAGGCATTTAGTAGTAAAACTGGCAAAAATGATTGACAAAGAAAGAATACTCAGGGCAGCAGGCAGAAGAAAATAACCTACAAAGGAACCCCATCAGGCTTTTAGCAGATTTCTCTGCAGAAACCTTACAAGCTAGCAGAGAATGGAACGACATATTCAAAACTTTAAAAGACAAGAATCTTCAGCCAAGAATACTCTATCCAGCAAAAATATCCTTCAGATATGAGGGAGACATTAAATCTTTCCCAGACAAACAAAAGCTAAGGGACTTCATAGCCATGAGCCCCGCCCCACACAAGAAATCCTCAAGAAGGCCCTCATATCTGAAAAAAGAAAAAAAGGGAGAAAGGGGTCACAAAACAGAGTAAGGAGATAAATGGATAGACAGAATCAGAATAGGATAGCAAATATTCAACTATAGCGTTAGGCTAAAGGGAAGGAAAACACCACAAACAAAGACAATCTTGTTAATTTAACCACAAATTCACAACACAAGTTGGAATAAGACAGGAGAAAAACAACTTAGGAGGGGAGGAGGAAAGTGACTGAATTGGTTTAGACTAAGGAAATAACAGGCCATCAGAAAATGGACTATCTTGTACACGAGATTCTGCATACAAACTTCAGGGTAGCCACTACCTAAAAAGCAGAACAGAGACACAAAAAATAAATAAGGAAAAAACAAAGAAACACATCATAAAAAACTATGTAATTCGATGGGTAGACCAAAACACACAGGACGAGAAACAAAGGAACAGCAGCAAAACCAGAAAATGAGTGATATAATGACAACATTAAGCCCTTGTACATCAATAATCACACTAAATGTAAATGGATTGAATTATCCAATAAAAAGACAGAGTGGCAAGAAGGATTAAAGAACAAGATCTAACAATTTGCTGCCTCCAGGAAACACACCTCAGCTCCAATGACAAACACAGGCTCAGCCTGAAGGGGTGGAAGATGATGCTCCAAGCTAATGGAAAACAAAGAAAGTAGGTATTTTAATACTTATATCAGACTAAGTGGACTTCAAGATAAGACAGGTAAAGAGAGACAAAGAGGGGCAGTATATAATGATCAAAGGGACACTCCATCAAGAAGAAATAACACTTATCAATATCTATGTATGCAACACAGGAGCACCAAAGTTCATAAAGCAACTATTAACAAACCTAAAAGAAGATATTAATAATGACACAATAATATTAGGGAACCTGATCACCCCACTCACATCAATGGATAGAGCATCCAGACAGAAAATCAACAAGGAAACAGTGTAATTAGACGAAAAGCTAAAGCAGTTGGACTTAATAGATATATATAGAACACTCCACCCAAAAACAGCAGAATACACATTCTTCTCAAGTACACACGGAACATTCTCAAGGAAAGACCATGTGTTTGGAAACAAGGCATGCCTCTATAAATTTAAAAAACTGAAATAATAGCAAGAATCTTTTCCAATCATAATGATGTAAAGCTAGAAATTAGTTACAAGAAAAAAGCTGAGAAAGGGACAAAGATGTGGAGACTAAAATACATGCTACTGAATAAGCAATGGATCATTGAAGAAATTAATGGAGAAATCAAAAAATATCTGGAGACAAATGAAAATGATAACATACCACACTAACTCATATACGATGCAGCAAAAGCTGTATTATGAGGGAAATTCATCACAGTAGAGGTACACCTTAAAAAACAAGAAAAATCTCAAATAAGCAATCTCAAATTACACCTAACTGAATTAGAAAAACAACAAACAAAACCCAAATTCAGCAGAAGGAGAGAAATAATAAAAATCAGAGCAGAAATAAATGCTATTGAAACAAAAAAGGCAGTAGAAAGGATCAATGAAACAAAGAGCTGGTTCTTTGAGAAGACAAAGAAAATTGACAAACTCCCAAACAGACTTACAAAGAAAAAAGAAAGAAAGCTCAAATAAACAAAATCAGAGATGAAAGAGGAGAAACAACAACAGACTCCACAGAAATATGACGGATTATAAGAGAATACCATGAAAAACTATATGCCAACAAAATGGATAATCTAGAGGAAATGGATAAATTCTTAGACTCTTACAACCTCCCAAAGCTGAGTCAAGAAGAAACAGACAATCTGAATAGACCAACCACAAGGAAAGAGATTGAAACAGCAATCAAAAGCACCCCAAAGAATAAAACCCCAGGACGAGATCGCTTTCCTGGGGAATTTTACCAAACTTTCAGAGAGGATTTAATACCTATCCTTCTCAAGCTATTCCAAAAAATTAGGGGAGATGGAACACTTCCTAACTCATTCTACAAGGCCAACATCACTCTGATACCAAAGCCTGACAAGGAGAGCACAAAAAGGAAAACTACTGGCCAATATAGCTGATGAACATAGATCAAAAATCCTCAACAAAATTTTGGCAACCCAAATTCAACAATACATCAAAAGGATCATACTTCACAATCAAGTGGGATTCATACCAGGGACACAAGGATGGTTCAACATCTGCAAATCAATCAACGTGATCCACCACATCAACAAATTGAGGAATAAAACCACATCCTCATCTCAATAGATGCAGAGAATTCATTTGACAAGACCCAACAGCCATTTATGATAAAAACTCTTAACAAAATGGGGATGGAAGGAAATTACCTCAACACAATAAAGGCCATATATGAGTAACCCACAGCCAACATCATACTCAATGGGCAAAAACTGAACACCATCCCCCTGAGATCAGGAACAAGACAAGGATGCCCATTATCACCCCCCTTATTCAACATAGTACTGGAGGTTTTGGCCAGAGCAATTAGGCTACACAAAGGAATAAAAGGAATCCAAATAGGGAGTGAAGAAGTGAAACTCTCGCTATTTGCAGACAACATCATCTTATATATAGAAAACCCCCAAAAATCCATCAGAAAACTCATAGAAATAATTAACTACAGTAAAGTTGCAGGATACAGAATTAACTTACAAAAATCAATTGCTTTTCTATACTTCAATAACAAACTTACAGAAAGGAGAACTTAAGAATACAATTTCATTTGCAATCGTAACTAAAGGAATAAAGTACCTAGGAATAAATTTAACTAAGGAGGTGAAGGACTTATACAATGAAAACTGTAAGACATTACTGAGAGAAATTAATAATGACATAAAGAGATGGAAAGAGATTCCTTGCTCATAGATTGGAAGAATAAACATAGTTAAAGTCTCCATACTACCCAAAGCAATCTACAGATTCAATGCAATCCATGCAATTCCTATCAGAATCCCAATGACTAAAATTCATAGGCGGCAATCAAAGACCCCGAATTGCTAAGGCAATCCTGAGAGAAAAGAACAAAGCTGGGTGTATCATAATCCCTGTCTTCAAAATGTACTACAAAGCCATAGTGAAAACGGCATGGTACTGGTGCAAAAACAGGTACACAGATCAATGGAACAGAAATGAAAGCCCAGGAATAAAATCACACATCTACGGACAGCTAATCTTTGACAAAGGTACCAAGAACATACAATGGGGAAAAGATAGTCTCTTCAATAAATAGTCTTGGGAAAACTGGACAGCCACAAGCAAAAGAATGAAGGTAGACCACTACCTCATGCCATACATAAAAATAAGCTCAAAATGGATCAAAGCCTTGAAGATATGTCCTGACACTATAAAACTCCTAGCAGATAATATTGGTATACACTTTTTGACATTGAACTAAAAAGGATCTTTTTGAATACCATGTCCTCTCAGACAGGGAAAGAAAGGAAAAAATAAACAAGTGGGAATTCATCAGACTAAAGAGCTTCTGCAAGGTCAGATAAACTAAAATCAAAACAAAGAGACAACCCACCAATTTTGAGAAAATATTTGCAAATCATATGTCTGATAAGGGGTTAATCTCCATAATATATAAGGAATTAACATAACTGAACAATAAAAAAACAAACAGCCCCATCAAAAAGTGGACAGAGGATATGAACAGACATTTTTCTAAAGAAGATATACAGATGGGCAATAAACACATGAAAAGATGTTCAACATCACTAATCATCAGGTAAATGCAAATCAAAACTATGCTAAGATACCACCTTTTGCTTGTTAAAATGGCTATAATCACTCAGACTAAAAATAACATGTTGGAGAGGGTGTAGAGGGAAAGGAACCCTCATACACTGCTGGTGGGGATGCAACCTGGTACAGCCACTATGGAAAACAGTGTGGAGATTCCTCAAAAAAATTAAAAAAAGAACAACCATATGAGCCAGGTATCCCACTACTGGGTATTTACCAAAACAATTTGAAATCAACAATCCAAAATAACATATGCACCCCTATGTTCCTTGCAGCATTATTCACCATAGCCAAGACATGGAAACAATCCAAGTGCCCATCAACTGACGATTGGATAAAGAATATATGGTGTATATATTCAATGGAATAGTACTCAGCCAGAAAAAAGACAAATTCATCCCATTTGCATTAACATGGAAGGACCTAGAGGGAATTATGCTGAGCAAAATAAGCCAGACTGAGAAAGACAAACACCAGATGATTTCACTCATATGTGGAATATAAACAGTTCAGTGGTTACCAGGGGGAGGGGGATGGGAGGTGGGCACAGGGTGTGAAGGGGAGCACTTATGTGGTGACAGTCAAGAAATTAATGTACAACTGAAATCTCACGTTGATGTAAACTATTATGAACTCAATAAAAAAAATAATTGATATAAACAAATTGACTTAATCAGAACCAGCCCAGTGGCATAGTGGTTAAGTTCGTGTGCTCACTTCGGTGGCCTTGGGTTCACAAGTTCAGATCCTAGGTGTGGACCTACATACCACTCATCAACCCAAGCTGTGGTGGCATCGCACATATAAAATTGAGGAAGATTGGCACAGATGTTATCACAGGGCCAATCTTCCTCACCAGAAACAAAAACAGTGTATAACGTGTGATCTTGCTAGTTTTCCCCTTGTAGGGATTTTCATAGGCAAACTTTCTGTTTCAAATTCTTCTTCAAGTGTTAAGTATTCTGTATGAGCCAGTAGAAATTGTTTCACTGACACATGCACCCATCTGCTAGTACTGGACTCCAGCTCTCTACAAAGTTCACCTCAAATATTTCCAGGAGTCCCCAGTGGGAGAGAGACTTTGGCCTAACTTTGTCAAGTGCCATGTGAGACCCCCTTTTTTCCCTCTTTTCTTGCTCTGATTCCCACTTGCATGTGTCACTGTATTTGCCAGGCACTGCTGGCTTAGACAACAGTGGCTTTCCTTCTGAGAACCAGTGGGTCTGTCAGACCCTGTTGTGCCTGCAGCTGAGTATTGCTGTGACCCTGGTTGTCTGATTCTCGTCACTCGCTGCAGCCATCTCATTAGGTGTGACCTGGGCGCTAGCATCAGCCTCCTTGAGATACCTTGGCAGCACAATGTTTTCTTGTGAAATGGGAAATATAAAACGCTTGCATTTTAATAGTGCTGCTAAAAGTTAAATTCATGTTAATTCTGTAAGCAAAGCTGTGCAGTCAGCTGAATTCATCCTAACTCGCTTCTGACTGTATTGGGTCTGGTCCTACTCTGTGACTGCTAACATTACCTAATAGTGCTATTGTGTGCCATTGTCTGTGCTATGAATTTTACATATAAGACACATTTAATCTCATAACAACCCTGTGAGGTAGGTACTACCCGCTTTTACAAAAGAGGAAAGAAACTGATGCTATAGAGATGTTAAGTTGAGTTAAACCAAGGAGAAGTCTCTTCAAAGTGGATAATTTGCCAGCACTTACATCTGTGGCCTGGAGAGCAAATTGATACACTTAGCCACCGGCCAAATATGTCATGTGTACTAATTTGTTGATAGTCTTTCTCTCTCTATGCCTTCACTGTGGGAGGGTTTACCCCTCCTTGGCAGCTGTAAGGGGCGAGAGAACAACTGATTTTCAACTCTAGGCTGTTACAAGCAATGTAATCCTAATTCAATTCATAAGGGCTGCCTCTCAACCTTGCGGGGATGATGAATCAAGGCGGATGTGTTAACACTGATTTGTTTACCCTGACCAGGTACCAGGTTAGAGGGAGAAACAAAGGATTCTTAAAATACATACTCTACTTCAATTTATGTATTAATTTAAAACTGAAAAAAATCTGAACTTTGATTCCACTTGAGATTCAAGCTGAATTTTCGCAGTAACTCTCAGAAGCTTGTCCCGATCCCCGACACCTTCAGAATGTTGCCGCTTCCATTCCTGAATGACTCTTGAACATTATACTAGCTCCTCATTAAACCTGTACCCGTTATACCTGCTTTGGTGACCTAGGATACCTTATCATGCACCTGTGCGTCCATCCTGCATCCTATAAGCCCAAGGCCAGTTTGTTTTCCCCAAGTGGTACAGGACATGTTGTGTTATGTGAATTGAATTGTGTGAAAACCTTTACTATTCCTTTTATATTGTGGACACCAGTTAGTGTTAAGCTGCCCGTTTTGTTCAATTATCTTGCAGTTTTGTTTCCCTTATTTGGTGCAAGCATGTTTTCATTTAAATGGTTAAGTCTACTATTTCTAAAAATACTGTTTGAACTTTAATGTACCTGAGTATTTTATTGTCAGTTACTTCTTTTATCCTCTCCAGCCATAATCATTTTATGAACTTCATAGACACAGGGATCTTCTAATCCTACTTTTTGGTCATTTGGCATGCATAGGATTTTTGATACCCTCTCTTAATTCTTCTTCTATCAGAATCAGCACACTCAGAATACAGCAGCTTTCAAAATTACTATTTGTTCTTTTTCTGCCCCTCCTACTACAACCTGTCTTCCCAGGCTGCAGTACATCGCCTCCTCTATGAATGAGGTGGCTTAATGAGGACGCTATTTATGCAACTGATAGAAACCCAACTTGAATTCCCTAATACTGTCTCATTCAATCACACTGCTGCAAGGAGGACAGGGGTCAAGCTGGGCTTAGGGAGGACTCTGGATGGAGACTCGGTCAGTATCTCTGTTCTCTCTGTCTTTCATATTTGCTTCTCTTGACTGTCAGCTGTCTGGTTTTAGGTAAGCTTTTCCCAGCACTTTGGGAGAGGGGGAGGTTGCCAGCAGTGCAGGGCACATATACTTATAAACAGTGAAAAGAGTGCTTTTTTTTCCTGATTCTAGCTAAAAATTTCCCAGGGAAGGACTCTGATTGGCTTATGCCAATTATAGGCCCATCCTAGGAGAATGGCCTAGGAAGCGGAGTGCTAAGATTGACCCTGTTTAGGTCTCGTGCCCACTTGACCACTCACTGAAGCCATGATTATAGGGTCACATAGAGGATCGCAGCTCCCCTTTCAATCAAATGGCTTGTGGGATGAATTTTCCTGATAGAGGATAGGGTGCTCCTGATCCTAGAAGAAGCAAGAGCTTTTATAAGGACAAAGCAATAGATGTCTGATATTGTTGATTAGATCCAGAGTGGCCACTTATAAAGAGGCTTTGAACAATCCAAGTGAAAAGTATAAGGATATAAATCGAGGCACTGGGAGGAGATGGAGAGGAGATTTGACATTCAAACATATAAGAGGTAGTGTTCATGGAGCTATAAGCAAACCATTATAAAAGCAAATCAGCTATGCAAACATCAGCCAAATAAAGCAAGCTGTCCTCTTTATGTGACCCACTTGAACTCTGCGTGGCATGCAATTTTACTTTTTATTTGTTTGCTACTTCATTTACATAGTTATTGTCATTTGTTCAGTCACATGAACATTTTCTATCTGGAACAAAGTAAAGGACATATGATTATTGACAGTTTGTTGTTTCAAGCTGTTAAACACAGAACAGGTTTCTTAAATGCCTTCTATGCTGCCTCCCCACATAACCAACTGAATATAAAAGAGCAATATCCTTGACTCGTGTCTGACTGTTCTTGGCAGAATGGCAATGTTCCTTGGATTATAACTTTTTTTGGTGTTTCTTTGAATAGAATTATTCTGTTCAATTGATATGTTCCACAGGGCATAGTTAAATGCAATTACAGATTTTATAATAGATAAAGATTATAATGCATAGGGCTTGATACTACTTTGATATTTAGATCAGGATTCTTATGTAATCATGTAAAAGAATTTCCTTGGTTATAGTAAGACCTTTTAGATATCCTTCAGATCAAATCTATTCTCATAATAATGCTAAGAGTTTATTTGCCTTTTAAAATGTGTTGACATTTGCATTGATGGTGCACAAACTATGGTAGGGAACACTGCTGGTGCCTTAGCACAAATCCAGATAGTGGCAGCAAACTCTACTAGTAGTTAATGTATTTTTAACCATCATAGGCTTGCAGAAAAAAAAAAAAAAGCCACTTTCACTTGACAAGAAGCAGTAAAAATCACTAATTTTATAAATTTTTGACCCTCAAGTATAGGCCTTTTTAATCTTCTCTGTGAAGAAATGTGAAGTATACATAAAGCACTTTTGCTCCGTACTGAAATAGAACGCTGCCTTTAGGGAAGGCACGGGTACAATTGCTTGAATTGTAAGCTCAGCTAGATGCCTTTTTCATGGGATACCATTTTACTTGAAAGAATGACTGACAGATAAACTATGTTTATTCAGACTTGGGTATTTGGCAGGCATTTTTTTTTTTTTCAAATTAAGTAAGCTTGTCATTTCAAAGAAATGACATCTGACAATAGTTGTTGCCAGAGATAAAAATCCAAAAGATAAAATTGCAAATAAAAATTAGAATCTTAGCAAACTGTGTTCACCACCTTGCGCTTGACAGCTTCCCAGTACTGAAAGACTATTCTGGTGAAGTTGGTAGTGGTATTGACAAATGTGGTCTTTTTGGTGTGGTGTAATGAAATGAGTCAGCATTTGGAAGATCTGCATAACTCCGTGAACTAATGTTTTCCAGATGATCAATGTGTGATGTTACAAAATCATGCATGGGTAAAAGATTCATTCAAAGTACAAGATAGACCAATGGATTTTAACGTAACAAGGTAAAAAAAAGTTCATTGGTAAGAAGTTGGAAATTATGTATTGCAATGTGCTTTTAAGAAACTACCATTTGTCAACTAAAGACTATATACTTATATTAAAAGTTATTAAAATACTCCACTGTTTTTCAACTAAATATACTTTAACCAAAACAACACACAGCAGCAGATTGAAGGTTGAAGCAGATGTGAGAGTGCGGCTGCTTTCCATGAAGTTAGACATTAAAGAGATTTTTAAAAATATAAAACAAAGCCACTCTTCTCACTAATTTGTTTTTTGGGAAATATAGTTATTTTTCTCACAAAAATGGTGTTTATGTTAACATGTAAAGAATTTGTTGTATTTGAATTAATAAATATTTTAAAATTTGTTTTCTAATATAACATTGATAGGTATACTTCTATAAATAAAAGCTTTTTACAGTTTTCAATAATTTCTAAGAGTTAAGGGGTCCATGACACCAAAAAGTTATGAGAACTTCTGGCCTTAGAATAAAATCCAAACCTCTGTATATGGTCCAAAACTTCCGTCATATGGCTTCTGCCAACTCTCCTACATTCTCTTCTGTTTCATGTCCCCTCCACCAAAGGAACCTTGCTATTTTACATTTCTGTACCTTTGGTCAGAGCTCTTTTTGCTATGAACACTCATTTTCCTCCAGCTCTCTGTCTAAAGTACCATCTCCCAATGCCTCTTGGGACATTTATCTCTGGTAATTCTCTTTGTCATAAATTCTACTTAATATAAAATTAATATAACTATTCCAGCTTTCTTATACTTATTGTTTGCATGGTACATCTTTTTCCATCTATCTATTTTCAACATACCTGTGTCTTTATATTTAAAATTGGTTTCTTGTAGATAGTATATAATTGGATCCTGTTTTATTAATTAATCTAAAATTTCTGCCTTTAAATGGGAATGTTTAGTCCACTGACATTTAATGTAATTATTAATAGATTTTTTTAGGTTTACTTTTTTACTATTTATTTTCTATTCTTCTCCCTTCTTTTCTTCCTTTCCTTTTCTTCCTTCTGTTGGATTAATTAGATATTTCTAAGAATCCCATTTTAACTTATTCATTGGCCTTTTAGGTATATATCTTTTCTTTTATTCTTTTGAGTGGTTACTCAAGGACTATGATTCTCAAACTTTAGTGTGTAACAGAATCACATGGAGGGTCTGTTAAAACAACGCCTTTTGGTCTCCATCCGCTACGTTTCTGATTCAGTGGGTTTAGTGTTGGTCCTAAGAATTTGCGTTTCTGACAAGTTCCCAGGTGATGATGCTGCTTGTTTGAGGACTATTCTTTGATAATCACTGTTCTAAGGATTAAAATACACAGACTTAATTTTCACAATCTTTCTTTTAGACTTGATGTTGTACCACTTCACATAAAATGTGGAAATTGTTTAATTGTGTCAGTCCATTTACTCTCTCTAACCAGGTTTATGCTAGATTTCTGATATATATATTACATGTACATACATTTTAGAATTTACAGTACAATTTAGTTGTAATACAATTACAATACAATACAATTTTTGCTTTAACTGGGTATATGTATTTTAAAGAAATTAAGAGGAAAAAATAGTCTGTTGTATTTACCCACGTATTTACCTTTAACTATGCTTGTCATTTCTTCCTGAAGATCTTAATTCCATCTTGTTTCATTTCCCTTCAGCTTAAATAACTTCCTTTAACGTTTCTTGAAGTATGGGTTTGCTCACAACAAATTCTTTTAGTTTTCTTTTATTTCAAAATGTCTTTATTTTACTGTCATTCCTGAAGGATTTTGTGCTGGACAGAGAATTTCAAGTTGACTGTTTTTATTTTTCTTTTAGTACATTAAAAATGTTCAGCTGTCCATTGGCGTCCATTTTTCTTATGAAAAGTCAGTAGTCATTGAAATTGTTATTTCCTATGTACAATGTGTCATCTTTCTCTGGTTGCTTTTGAGATGGTCAGTTTATTTTTGATGTTCAGCAGCTGGATTATATAAAAAGCCCAGTTGTTTTCTTTAGGAAAAAAAACAAAAGGAATCCTGGTAGAGATTTGTTGGCCTTTTGAATCTAAATTTATGACTTTCACCAAAATTTAGAAAAAAATTCAGCCATTATCTCTACATATTTTCTGTCTTACTTTAGACTCCAATTACATGTATGTTAGACTTTTTGGTATTGTTTCACTCTGCTACTATTCGTTGTTTTTCAAGTATTTTCTCTTCTTTCTTGAAGTTGGATAATTTCTGTTGATCTCTCTTCGGATTCACTGACTCTCTCTACTCTTATGCCTATTCTGCTAAGTCTCTACTGTGAATTTTGTAGTTCAGATGTAGTTTTTGGTTTGATTACTTCCATTTTATTCTTTTTTACAGTTTTTATTTCTTTTTTGAGATTTACTATCATTTCATTTATTTTGAGCATATTTTTCATTCATTAAGCATTTATGAAAGTAATTTTTAAATCTTTCTTTCTTAATTCTAACATCTGTGTCATCCAGGGTAAGCTTTACATTGATTCCCTTTTGTCATGTCAATAGGTCATGTTTTTCTGTTTCCTCATGTATCAAATACTTTTGGATAGAATCCTGAACATTGTGAATGATATAGTGTAGAAATTCTGGAATTTGTCATCTTATTCTAACGTATATTGATAGTTTAAATGCAAGCAGGATTTAGCAGTAAACTTGCTAAATTGATCAGGTAATCTCTGTTTCTACTTTAGGAGGTGGTAACTCAAAGCTCAGTTCGTTTCTTTTAATCTTAGCTGCCCTTCTTGGAGTCTGCTGCATACATGAATGCTTCAGTTTTCCCAAGATTTGAGCAAAGCTTATACACAGAATTCAGGCTTCCTTCTCTGGCTCTTGTTTTTTATGGGACTATCTATGTACTCACTTTCCAGTGGCTGTGGTTCCAAAACTCTTATCTTTTAGTTCTTTAAGCTTTCTAATTATGTGGATTTTCAATCAGAGTTTCCTTGCAGACTGGTTTTCCCCCAGGCTAAACACTGTAAAAACAGGGAACCCACTCAGTGCTTCCAGGTAATTGTGTTTTTATGTTTTTTCTAGAGTTTGTAGTTATCTGTGAGAAGGTTGTTCCAAAAGGAGCTACTCAGCCATAGCAGAAACAGAACTCTCCTTTTTTTTTTTGCTGCTTATATTTGAAAAGGCTACTTTTATCATGAGAGGAAAATAGTCACTTATGTGTTTTTCTACTCAACTGCCTTTATTTTTTTACATTTGCTTTAAATTAATTTTGGATTAGTTTGCATATGACATGAATTAAGTATGAAATTTTTTTCTCAAATCATTAAGCCAATATTTTTTAGTAAGTCTTTTTCCTTTCTCTAACTTTAATTACCTCTTTACAGTTTGCCAGTGTTTTCAAATTGTGCTCTGAAGAACCTTAGAATTCCTTAGACTTGCATTAAGCAGAGCTATGATTATATGTTTCTTTGGTTATTCCTTTTATTAATTTTATAATTTAGCAAACTATTTATTGAACACCTGCTACATACCAGACACTATGCCAGGCACTGGAGGTACAATGACTACTAAGATGAACATGGTCCTTGCCTTACAGATAATGTCTAGTGAATTTTATGTATCAGATTTCCACAAATGCATCCCTTTTTCTTATTAAAACTTGTAGAAAGACAGTGAGATTTAGAGACCCAATAACTTTGTGATTTTAGGCAAGTTATTTATCGTCCTTAAACCTTGATATATTCATATCTTTACAGTGGGATAGTAGCCCCAGTTTGAAAGTATTTCCTTAAGGATTAAATGGATAATTTCATATGAAAGAGCTCAGCACCCAATAATTGTTAATTTACTTTTTTCCTTCCTAACTCCTGGCTATATTTTTCCTGTCGATAAAAGATTTGGAATTTTGGTTAACGGTCCCATATCCAATGTCATCTGAGTCTTTGTTACAGATTTCTAGGAGACTATCTAATTTCTCTTTCCTAACATTCTGTTGACAAAACTTTCTCAAATGTCTTTAATATCAGGAGACCATGTTGCTTAAGCCAAAGGCTTTATCTCCGGTCCCAGGGTCTTTGATCTCCTTTAGTTCTTGACTATCCCTATATTCTAAAAATTTCCTTCTGCATTTGATATTGTGAAACTACTGTAGTATTTTTATTCTTTATTCTCTTGCACATCTCCTTTTACATATCTTTCTTTATTAATTTTCATTCTTCAATCTCCAAACTTCAGATATTTTCTCAAAACTCACTCCTGTCAGCTCTTTTTTGCTTTGGCCCTTCTTTTTGTTAAACAAGCAGTCATCCATTCTCATCATTTCAGCTCTAACCTCTCTGTACCCCTCATTACATCTCTCTAGCTATTGGAGTGCAATCCCATATCACTAATTTTGTGTAAGGAGTTTGTTCATTCATTCTTTGATGATTTTTTTCAGTCATTGGATATGCTGTCTCCTCAAATGCTGATCAGTGATCTGCTCTAAAATTCTGTTTCTATGTGCAAAATAATTCAATGCCGTTTCCTTAATTTGGTGTTTTTTTTCTTAAAGGTGCTATCGTTCTTCCAGTCAACAGAGACACAACCTTTGTTCCTTCATCTTCACACTCGGTGTCCAGTTTCGTCCTGTTACTTCTTGTTTGGAAATGTCGTAAATTCGTTACTTCTCTCTTTGTCTGCCGCCGTCCAAGTCCAGTTGGGATGCTAGCTGATTCCACAAAGCCTTTGCTCTTCTTACTATGCCTTGTTCCTTTCTTCAGACCAGCTTGCCCGTCATTATTACATTAGTCATCTCCCTAAAACATTACTTTTGTCCTGTACTCTCCTGTTCAACGTTTTCAGTGACTTCTCCATTTCTTTTGACAGTGTTTCCTTTTGGAGTAAAAATATTCTGATGGAATCCCAGTGTTGACATAAATTATTTTAATTATAATGCAACTTAAATATGTCCAAAGATAAAACTAAACATGCTCTTTTGCACATACAACTGTATAACTAAGACAATTTACAAATTCATTACAAACAAAACTATAAAATGGATAAAATTTAAGTTAACAAATTAATGTGGCAAAGGATATTTGCAAAACTAAATTACCAAGCTCAACATGAATGTTGTACAGACTGCTCTGAGTTCAGCATGGGCCTGCTCTATTCTTCAAACTTCTGAGAAGCCTTTGTCTCTATAGTATACTATGATATCATTTGGCCTTCACTTGGTACAAATGTATCATTTGAGAAATAGGTCTGTCCTCCTCTTCTTTTTCCATCCCTCAGCCTGCTGGAATTAAAATAGTACTACTTGACTGCAGTAAGAGAGTAAATAAAAATGCATATTCATGCACTGATACTACTTGGTGACTTGGGGTTACAAAGTAAGCATCCAGATGATCTAGAATATTGGGGTGGGGGGAGACAGAGAATTTTAGTTCACTTGAAAAAAAGAAACTTAGAAGATTTTGTGCCAAACTAACGGAATCTCAAAATCAGACTCAGACCCCCAGAGTCTACAGACCCCACTATAAAAGTCACTGATCTGTGGGAAAAAGACCTAATTCCTCATGTCGACACCCAAGGCCATCATCAATTCGGATTAAATCTCTTTTCTTTTTCAGCTTTTGTGTGTTTTTTTTTAACACTAAGTCAATGTGTACATGCTCACATTTTCCCAGATCTGTGCTTGTCTTCCTTTCTATCTCTGTCCCTATATAATCCCATCTATCTAAAGCCTCTGAAGACCACCAGTTCATGCTCTCATTTTCCCTTGAAACTTCTGGCCACCTCTTCAATTTTAATTTGATCTTTCTCCTGCTTTGAACTCCTCCTTTGAACTCCTTCTGTATCTGGTACTTTGGCATTTAATTGTTTTTTGACATTGTTTTGTTTGACTTTTATGTGCTCTGTATCACTAGACTCAGGGGCCTTAAAGGAAAAATTTCCCTTAAAAGTTTTTAATCTTCAGGATTGTTGTTGATATTCCTGAAGCTCTTACTAAGTAAATACATGCAATGCTCAGTATTAGGGATTTAGTTTCCCTGCAGAAATGTGGGGTTTCTTCCTATAGAGTGTAAGCAAAGTACTTTGATGTAGAAAATTTGCATTTCTAAGAAACTAAAATGCCTTAGAAATTTTGTATTTTTGCACCCACTTGTTCTGTATTTTCAGGACTGCTGGGGAAGATCCTGATGGCTATCCGAGATGCAGGTTTTGAAATCTCAGCTATGCAGATGGTAAGTAGTTTGCAATGAGTCATAACTTATTGAGGAATTGTGTTTTTTTTGAAGTATGCTTTAAAATGTTTTACATTGAATTTTCTGTGTGCACTCTAGAACTCAACACATTCAAAATGCAAAGATATATTTACTGAGCTTGATAACCTTATAATCAAAAATGTTTTTCAAATGATTTTACCCATGTCATCTTTCACCGAGAGAACTAATATTCAAATGGTACACCTAATTTAAGCTTATAAGGTAGGTTTATACAATTCCTGGAACTTTAGCTGCAAAATAAATTCAGACCAAAATAATGTATTTAGTTCTTACAAACACAAAATAGAATTAAGGTGAGTAGTTATAATGAGTTTTCTCTTGTCTGGATTCGTGACTAACAAGAGAATGGAGGAAGCGAATCAGTTCAGATGTTGTCCCTGCCCAGGGCCCTTTGTGGCCTTCTGGACGTTCCCTCAGGACCTTCTTTGGGGTTAGCATGTTTCCGTCCCTCTGTTGGCAGTCACACCACTGGGTGTCCGGAGCCCACCATCATTCGCAACTGCCCTGCGGACACGTTTCCAGGAAACCTTCCTTTGAAGAAACAGCGTCCTTTCCTGCAGGGCTCATACCTTTGTGCTGTACTCACCAGTGCATTTGATGAGAATTGGGTAAAATTACAATGTTTGAAAACCAGCAAGTTTATGCTGTTATGATAGGGAAATATTGATTTTGAAGCCGAGAACTTTCTTACCAGTGAAATTTATGTGCTCTTTTTTCTGAAAAGGAACTGCTTTTGATTTTTGTGAAGTCTTAGGATCATCTGAAATCAGAGGTCAGGGCACTAATTGGGGTTCTGCCTGTTTTGTGTCCCTGATTGGTGGGACTGCCTGTAAGTCAAAAAAGGTCAGAAATATGAACTAGTTTGCAAAGTCATCAGGCGCAACTTGGAGATTGATGAGGAAGTTGATATTTGAAGAATGTTACCTAGGACTATAAAGAAATTGTTAGCCAAACGTTCTCAAAGTGTTAGTTTGGTGACGTATTCACAGGATTGTAGAAAGTAAGCCTACTTAAATAATATTCATTGTGGAAATTTTAGATTTAAACATTTAAACATCTAACTCTAGGCCTACAACCTAGTGATTGGCCATAATAGGTGCTCAGTAAAAACAAGAATAATAAAAAAAGAATTAATCAAACCTCTGGTTGAGGCATGGTAGTTTAGTGGCAATTGCAGACATTGATTTTTAGAGTCAGAAGCTTTGTTTCTGAATCATGGGTCAGCTACTTTCTAGGTCTGTGACCTTGGCCAAATTTTAAGCATTCTTATCTTTAGTTTTCTCAGCTAGGGAATGAGAACATTATTATTTGCCTCAATGAATTATTTTGTGGATGAAATGCAATAACCCTACACAATGCCTTATATAGAATTTCCAGGGCAAATTACTAAGTACTTAATAAATTATATGTTCTGTTATTATTTTGTTGTATTAATAATACACGTTGTAGTATAACAAGTAAATAATGCAATTTACAGTGTCGACAAAAATAATCCATAACCAATCTATAAATGAAAATTTGGGTGAGTTTATTCTGAGCTGAAATCTGAGGACCGTGGCCCGGGGCCTTTCTTCCCAAAGGAAGAAAGGGCACCAAGGAAGTGAGGTATACAGAGTGGTTATATACCCCCATACGGGACGTTTCACATATGATTGAAATGACCCTCCCACGATAGTCACAAGATTGCCCTGTCAGCACAGCGCTTGATGGACACAGCAGGTAGTGGGTCTGCTCTCTCGGTGACCGGGCGTAGCAGGAGGCAAGTCTATTGTCTTGAGCTGGGTGGTCACAGGTGAGCGCAGCAATCAGTTTCTAACCTAAGGAAAGATGCTTAATCCTTAAAGAAATGCCAACGTTGGGAGGGGGAGGGAAGTTACACCTTTATGTCAAGGGCCTTTTGCTCTTGCCATGGGGAATCTCTAAAGCAGATATACAATGCATACTCAAAGGCCTTGGTCAGGCCCTTTTGGAAAGACAAGGTCAGGTCAAATTAGGTTTACAACAAATGGCTCCTCATATACTCCAATATATCCTATTACTTGCCATTTTATTTGTCAACAGGATAAAACTGAAATCAAACAAAATTCTCTCTCTGTGATAGTTATGTTGCCTATGAAAATAAATCCTCCTAGTTTGAATTATTGTCTGAGTAGGCATAAATTCCTCAGGGATCTTCAATCCTGGCAACAATAAAGAAGGAAAGTAAGGGGGAAAATAGATTGGAAATTCTGAGGCTATTTTTTAAAAAATTTAGGTTTTAGTTCTTGAGACTCTAGAACTTAATGAAACTTTATTTCTAACTAAGTTTGAATCCAGTCTGGATAAGGATGAATCTTTATGGGCTTATCTTGTGAGCATAGTCTTACAATTCTTTTTGAAGAGTAGTAGGAATTCCAGATGACTTGTATAAGTGCTTTATTATGATTTTCTGAATGCCTGTGAGGAGAAGGGTATTATTTTCAGCACCTTTTACAAATCTGAAATACGAATCTGAAGTACTTGTATTTAGTAATATTTCTTTGTTGTGACACTGATCTATCAGTAAACAGCATAACACTGTGTATGTCTTTTTTTTTGTATCAAGAATGAGGTTTTATTCAGAGAGAAGTAGAGTCTTAGCCTCTTCTGTAAACTGGGGCTATTAACAGTACTGATACTGCTTCTGTCGTAGGGTTGTTGTGGGGGTGCAGTGAGATGATGCATGTACAGTGATGAGGATTTTTAGGCTGCTTAATTTTAAAATGGCTTATGATGAGGATTTTTAGGCTGATTAGTTTTAAAACTACAGATGAGATTCAGGCTCCAAGGAGTGGAATTTGTTTGCCCCTTTGTTGGGAAACATTTACATTTCTAAGGGAAACCTCTATCTGTGAAGATGCCTCCCTCTCTGTGCCAGGAAGAAGGGGGGATGGTCTTATCTCTAGAAGCTCTTAATCAATGCCAGAGGCAAGAACTTAAGTTGGTTACTGTCTGGCAACCTCATGTAACTGACCCTCCCCCCCACAAATCCTCCTCTGTCTTTAGCCGAGGATAAAATTCAAGCGGTGACTTCTGCCATTTACTCAATCCGGTTTGATTCTTATCTAAAAGTTGTGGGACCGCCAAATGGCCAGACCAAAAGGGCACTGATACCATTTTAACTTTTTTACATATTCTTTGTCTTGTAAAGAGATAACTCACATACCTATGCCTTAAATTTAGCCCTAACCCTCAACTTGGGGCAGCAGCAGGAGCTCTGACTGCCCGTGGGTCCTGTCCCCACGCACCAGCCCTGCCTGCCCATGGGCTCTGTCCCCATGCCAGCGGGGGCAGCAGAAGCGGCGGCAGCAGAAGCTCTGACTGCCCATGGGTCCTGTCCCCATGCTATTCTATACTATTCTCTAAATAAAAGAGCACTACTGCCAGATCTTAAGAGTCTAAGAAATCTTTCTTTCGACTCCTAGGCTCACCGACCCCGCATCATACAGGACCTAGAACAATGCTTGACACCTTAAGTACTCAATAAATGTTATATATTTTTATTACTGATGAGCTGATCTTTAATAACATTTTTTCTTCAGAGTGTTTAATTTATGCAAGGTTTACATTTTAAAGTAAAGAAAATATACCCAAGAAATCATAAATTTTGAGTACTAAGTGTGGCTCATTTTATTCTCTTTTGTTGATTGGCTGCTTCTTATTTTTTTTTAAATATAGTTCAACATGGATCGGGTTAATGTTGAAGAGTTTTATGAAGTTTATAAAGGAGTAGTATCTGAGTATAACGTAAGTATCAGATTAAAAGTAAAGCATTGGTACTGAAAACAATTTGTGCTCTCATATCTTAGAGATCTCAGTACAATTTATAATCATGAAAGTATTCCTTAAAGTACTTGTGATTGTTCCAGTTGCCAGCTTATCATACCCAGTGAGTGAGGCATTCTTATCCCTGAGAGCCAGTGGATCAGTTTTAAAAATATGAAATTGTTTAATTTATGAAACAAAATATACAGGAATGCGAAAAAGAAAAAACTTGCTGACATATTGACACATGTTGACGTTATATATGAGGTTTACAATATTCACAGAGTGGAAGACTGTCCAAAATACTTTCGGAGGATAAAGCAAATCATTCTTAACATTATCCTATAACTCCATAGCAGTACTTCATAGCTACTTCAATGACACAAGTGCAGATAGATTCATCTGAAAATGTGGCTGAGCCTGAAGAAATAAGACTTAAAGGGAGTTGTTCAGAGGGCAATGAAATACGTTCTCGAAAACAAATGACTGCATTCAAACGAGCCAAATCTTGTTCCTTAAAATAACACATAGTAGATATTTAATCAAAGTCAGTTTCCTTGCCCTCTTTATCAAGGTATCTTAGATACATTTATGCTGGTGGGCTGCCTCATCACCCATGTTGTTTTATAGAGAGTTTTGGCTTTTCTTTTTGCATAAAGTTCCCTATTCCTGACAATGAGACTGGAGTACCCTCTCCTCACGTCTCTGTGCCCTTTCCTTCCAATCTACCTTAAAAAAGGAAAAACGCACTTGTTACCGAAGCCACTGTGTGTTCACCTCCTGGCAAGTTAACTCAGACTCTCCACCAGAAGTAGTTGTCTCACAACGTCAAGTATATTTGCAGCAAATAGGAGACCACACAGAATCATTTCCAAAGTCATGGCTTTCCCTGAACAAAGGGGAGCAGGGACCTTTTATTTCAGATGGGGAATGAATCTTCAAAAGGGAGAGATGGGTATCTGCTTGCACAGGCTCAGCTGGAAAAGATGCTTCCACATATACTGCAGGTTGTGGTAATAAGGCCTAAGCTCCTCCTGGAGAGATCTTAGCATTAAAAATAAGGCAAAGGTCATAGGTGTAGCTCTCATGCTGAGGCTTGGTCAGTCTGGGTGGTTGGTGATTGCATCTCCTTAAAATAACAAAAGGAGAAAGGAAATTTGGAAAACAGTTAAATACTTCCAAACCCACCCTTGAGTTCCTCCAGCAATTAGTCAGTGACTATTGGTCCAGGAACTGGCCTGAGCCTTCATTTTATTTAGCTCTACATCTTATTTAGCTCACCAGTAGTGAAATACTCTATTTTGCATTTGGCATGTTGGTAGTGTTCCACCCTTCTTAAGGGGAACCAGAGTGTTTTTCCTTTTGTTATAGCTTATCAAACTTTAATCTTACCAGCTTCTTCATTTTAAAGCTATGCCTTTTCTTTTCTTAAATGGAAGATTTTAAAATGTGTACTTTTCTTAACATCATTTATTCAACCAGTCACAACATTTTTCCATTTCTTAAATATTTCTTTTATGCGTTTTCTTTTATTCAATTTGATTTAAAAAAAATATGGTTAAAAGCAGCCACTTTTATTAATTCACGTTATATTATAATTTTTTTGTATGTAAGGTAAACTCATGGAGACATATCCCACAGCAGCCTTGATGTTTAGTCATATGTTCATACACTATCATGTAGTATTGAATTTGATAACAAATAGTAGTTGAGGGCACTAGTGTTTTGTGTGTATATCTGAGTTAGGCCATATTTCCCTTTGGAAAGCAACTTTTTAAAAAAAAAAACCTCATCTCTAACTTTTAATAAGTCTTCTGTTTTGTACTTTAAAAATACCATACATGCGATTTCTTTTGTGTAATACTCCTTTACTCTTCTGATTTTTGGATCGTGGGATTCTGGAGGCAAGGATAAAAATCACTGCATAGATGTGTCATTTCCCCTAAGAAATCTTGAATGACAGTAGCAAAATCATTAAATCATTCTTTAATGTCATCAAATCCTGAGGGTCACTTGCTGTTGTGATTGTGTTTCCTGATGGGGCTCTTCTTCCTCATGATCGTTAATATCCAGGATTGAGTTTAAGTTCAAAGAAGAGGTAATTTTAAATGCTGCATGCCACTTAATTGTAGGAGGGTTATCCAACTACGAAGTAGGGCCTGTAAAAATAATCTTAAGAGGCAATATAGTCTAATGGGACAAAAACATGATTCTTGCTCTGACTTTTGGTGCAAGACTTTACCCACCTTGTCTTCAGATCTTTATTTCTAAAGTAGATGATCAGCTATAAGATCATATTAATGGTTCCATCCATTTTATTATGCTAAATTTAAAGATATGTTGGTGTAAGGGTGTGAAATGATCCTCTTAAATGTAGCATATAGTGTAACTAGTACAGTGTCACTGACATTGTTGTACAGACATTGTTTGGTAACTCAACTCTGGTTCTAGGGTTTCCCACATTACTTGCTTCAAACTGTAGACCTTTCCTTTTTTTTGCTTGTGGAGTGAGATGCTTGGTTTAAATCCCAAATCCACCAGTTTTGTGACCATAGACAAGTTATTTACCTTCTTTGAGCCTTAGTTTACCCATCTATAAAATGAGAAGTAATAGCATTATTTCCATTTTATAGAATGGAATGCTATATAGTGATATGCAGCATTTCATTTTCTTTAAATGAGATAATGTAAAGCAGTCTCACATATTGAGAGTACTCCACAAATATTAGCTATTGTTGTATTACTATTATTATATCTGATATAATTCTCTGTAGTAGATTCCATCTTGATCATTTACACGTATATTTGCTGCCTCAGCATTTGCAATCATGAAAAGGTAATAATTTCTGTCTCATAGTGTAATCATGGTCCAGTTATTTACCACACATACATTGAGTACCGACTATGTGCCAGGCAATGTGTTGGATACAGGGATGTAGAGATGAACAACAAAAAAGCGCACTACCTGCGTTCATGGAGCTTGTGTTCCGGTGAGGATAGACATTAAATCAAATGGTTCCAGTGCAGCTGCCTGAGGAGAGTACTCAAGGGCTGTGGAGGAAACAGATTCTTTTTTTGATAATTTTTTACTTAAGTAAAAACCTAGGTGACTTGAGAATGAACTGAAGAGTCCATTTTTTAAGGAGTATGTTACGCTTTTGATGGAGCCCTTTTTTCAACATGTTTTTTATTTTCATTTTGTGCAGCCCTTTATGTTTGTATTTTTAATGGTATTTGTTATTAACACTGAAAAAGAGAGAGAAAGAGAGACAAACGAAAGAAAGGAGACAAAATTCAACCCTCTCTTTTTGGATAATGTGTTCAGGCCTTCTACCCCTACTGAGAACTTGCCTCTTGACATTTATGTGTAGGCAGTACTTCAATATCATGAGACAGAAAATCAGCCTCAACATAATTATCCATAAAAAATAAATTACAGATGACCTTTGTGAAATAGCAAACTGACTTCAAGGGAATACATCTAGGGCTTCTAATGAGTAGGGTTCTGTGTACCATATTAATTATGAAGTCCTTTCTCTTCTCTTTTAACTTCTGGCATTTCTAGTGGATGTGATGACTGAGTTGGGATTAATATTTGAATGTTCTGTAGTAAACTATCTTTATTTTACTTTGACATTGTGTATCATAAACCCTCCAAAGTCATTCAAGTGGCCCTCCGTGATCTGTCCACATCTCTTGCTGCTTTCCTACAGTCTCCCTCAGCTCCTAACATCCTGGCTCCTTTACTGGTCTTCATAGACCCCCCACCTATACTTCTGCCTCAAAGTCTTTGTATTTGTTTTCATTTCTGCCTGAAGTTTTCTTCCTCACTTAAGGGGAAGAGAAGTACATTCATTGAGTCTTCCAGACACTACGAGGGGCACTTTGCTTTGACCATGGTTTTCGTTATACTGCTTCACATGTGGAGTTAGAACCTTAAAATAATCTACTTCTATTTCCCCTCCTATTCCCTGTGCTGCTGTTGGCAGACCTTTTACTTCTCTATATGTTATAAACCCTGCAATACACTTTTAATATTTTTGCTGCAAATAATTATCTTTCACAGCAACTAGAAAAGAAAAAATGTATTTTATATTTACCCTCAATGGTAAACATTGTTTACCATTGTTTTATGCAAATCCGTATTTTTTCCTGGTATTATTTTCCTTCCATCTGAAGAACTTCCTTTAACATTTCCTATGGTATAGGGCTGCTGGTGGTAAATTCTCTCAGATTTTGTTTGTCTGAAAAAGTTATTTTTCCTTCATTTTGAAAAATATCTTCTTACCTGCGTATAGGACTCCAGGTTGACAGGTTTTTGTTTTGTTATTTTCATCTTTATCTTTGTTCCACTGTTATATGCCTTTTTTTCTTTTTGCTTTTTTTTTAAGAGTTTTCTGTTACTGATTTTACTATTTATAACTGAGTTTTTGTTTGTTTTTTAGCCAATTTGATTATAATGTGCCTTACTGTACTTTTCCTTACATTTATCCTCCTTGTATTTGGTTGGATATGTAGGCTTATGGGTTTCATCCATTTTGAAAACTTTTTAGCAATTTATTCTAGAAATATTTTTCTGTTCATCACCCTTTCTTCTCTTCTTCTGGGACTCCAATTACACATATATTAGACAGCTTGAGATTTTCCCACAGGTCATTTGTCTTTTCATTTTCCTTGATTCAAGTTTCTCTCCATGCTTGCTTTTGAATAGTTTCTATTGCATGCCTTCCAATTCGTTGTTCTTCTGCAGCACCTTCTCTTGTTCATCCCATCCAGTGTACTTGTCAATTCAGATGTAGTTTTCATCTCTAGAAGTTCCATTTGGGTCTTTTTAATATCTTTGATTTTCTCTGCGTCATTCCTATGTTTACCTTCTACAATTAATTCTATAATTATAGAATAATAACTTATAGAATAAATAATTATATAATTACTTTAACTGTAAACTATAATTGATTTTATGAATAGTTTATAATTATATTTATATTATATAGTTATGCTATTTAGATAATTAAATATAAATAATATTTATAAATAACTAGAAAGTTATAAGTAATAACAAATTGTTTTTCATAAATATATTTATAAATAAAATTTCATAACATAAATGACTATAATTGATTTTATAAATATTAAATGTGATTAAAATATTTTATAAATCAATTTTCTCTATATCATGTTTTTTTTAGAAGGAAATAATTCTACAAATAATTATTTATAGAAGGCAATAAACAGCTATTTAAACAGTCTTATCTAACTATATCATTTCTGTCGTTGCTGGGTCTGTATCTTTTTATTGAGCTTTCCTCTGGTGATGGTTCATATTTTCCTACTTCTCTGCATGCCTGGTAATTTTATTGGATGCTGGATATTATCAATTTATAGTGTTACATGGTATGTCATATTCCTTTGAAGAGTGACTTTGTCCTGGCACTCAGTTAAGTAACTTGGGATCAGTAGGGCCGCTTCAAGACTTACCTTTAAGCTTTATAGGATGTCTACAGAGCATCTCATATCTAAGGCTAATTTAGGCCACCTACGATGGTGCAGTCCCCTTCTGAGGACTCCGTCTGATGCCCTGTGTATCATATGAGGGCTTTTCACTCCAGCTCTTAAAAGTGCAAACTTGGGGTGGCCGGGGAAGTACTGCTGTTGGATATCTGGGCTTGACTCTGTCAAACAGCTCTTTGTGCACCTGCCTTTGCTTTGTCAAATGTAAATCAGATAATAAACATGGGTCTCTTCTTAAGTTTAAAAAAAAAAAAAGGTGCAAACTTGTCCCAGCCTTGTGCCCTCTCTGTGAATGATTTCATGTACTGTTTTCTGGTAGTTCTTTTCTCGGCCTTCAGTAGTTTCCTCTATACATCCACAGACTCAGCCAAACACCCAAGTGAACTTCTCTGCAGATCCCTGTAGCTACTACTCTCTTATTACTCCTCCCACCCCCTTGTATTCTGTCCCACGGGTTCTAGCTACATTGACCTCCCTGAACCCCAACTTTTGTCTCTTTTACTGAGAATTTTGGGCTCTGTTGTGTTTCTTCTCCCGTCCCGCTGTCTCGAAACTGCCCTCAGGCAGTAAGATGGGGCAATCATACAGCTTACCTTATGTTTCCCTTTTCTCGGGGATCGTAGTACCTTGCTGCCTGTCATCCAGGGTCTGAAAACTGTTGTTTCAAATATATTGTCTAGTTTCTAGATGTTTAATAGAATAAATGTGGTCCCTGTTTTTCCTCATTGCTGGAACTCATTATGATTTTTAAGTCTCTTTGGAAGGAAGATTTTCGAATTTATATCTTTAGAAATGTTCGTTTGATAGTACTGTGTTCAAGAGGAGAGAGCCCCATGAAAGGAAGATGTACTAGAGGATCATTTCAAATAGCGGAGATGTCAAATGGCAAAGCATTACATTAAAATGGTGGTAGTGGTAGGAATGGTGATGAGGGAACATATCTAAAATATATTTTTGCAGGAAAAATAGAATTTGGGAACTGCTTGGCATGCAGGGTAGAAGAGGTGGGGAAGAAGTCAAAGATAACCTTAATATTTTGAGATTAGTAAAATAGTGGTACAATTAAAAGAGGAGGAGTAAAAGATTATTAAATTCTATTGATTTTTTTTTTTTTTTTACTTGTATGTTATGCATTATAGGAGATGGTGACAGAAATGTATTCTGGCCCTTGCGTGGCTATAGAGATTCAACAAAATAATCCTACAAAGACATTTCGAGAATTCTGTGGACCTGCTGATCCTGTAAGTTATTGTTTAACATATTAATGAAGTTTGTTTTATCCATTAACTATCTTAACAGGTTTGATAGTTTTAGTTTGTTCTTTAAAAGGAATAATGCAAAAGTGAATATAATAGACAAAAGTTTTTATTCCAAATAGCATTTCACATAATTTATTTTTTATGTAATATTCAAAGAAAAAGTGAAATTTTTATTTGCCTAGTAACAATATAGAATGGGCAGAAGCATTTACTGTAGCATTTTATTTTATTTTATTGTTTTTTTTCATGCTAACTTGTCTGGTTAAGTAAATTTATCAAGCTCTTTGTTAGAAATTATCTAAGGCATTAATTATCCTTGGACATGGGGTGGCTGTAAATGAGGCTTTCAATGTAAAGAATATTGATATTGTGGCCTCATACCAGATACAGAAATAAATACGGGCAGTGAGACTTATGTGAAACTCGATATTCTCTAGTATACCTTTCAATTTGGGTTGGTTTTCAAGTGGACATTTGGTGGTGAGGGGAGCAGAGATGGGCACAGGGGTGAAAGCAGGGGTAGTATTGGGATACATATGGGAAAGCTCGACGCAAATGTTTTAAGCAGGGTAGGATTATGGGAACTATTACTGATTTTAAAAATGAACTATAATTCAAATTTACTCTTTCATTTATTTCGCTGTCACTTGTAAATAATTTATTGAAGATGAGCAGCCAATTCCATTTAGACAACATTTATTGCGTTCCCTTCGATGTAAGATAGTTAACAGCACCTATTAAGAGATCAGCTTGTATGAGACTGCTGCTAGAGTAAGCGCTGTAGGGGAGAAAAGTACACCTGTTCTCAATGATGGACGAGAGACAGGAAGAGACACCTGTAAAGACCTTTTAGAACACTTGCAGAGCAACACACAAATAAGGACTAAAATATTGTTAGTTAAGGTAAAATACAAATGTTGAAAAGTTGTTTAGTAAAAGGAGCAACTAATATGACCTGAAGGTAATTGAGAAAATTTTGTTAGAGGAAGAGAGATGTACACAGGGATTTTAACGGCAAATCAAGGCACAAAGAGAATAAGAAAGCTTTAAAGTATGTACAAAGGCAACAATGAAGGAATTGCAAATTTGCTCTGGTATACAGCCAGAATATTTGCTTGGCTTCAATGGGAAATGGATATGTGGAAGCATGAGGAAATATATTTTCTTAGAGGAAATAAGGTGGAGAATGCTAATAGAGATGATTATGGGATGCATTGCTTTAAAACTCAGTCTGAAAATAGTGGATTCGGTATAATTAGAATCCCTTATAGTAGGAAATAGAAATTCCTTGCATTTAGCTTAATTTTGAGTATACTGAATTATCCCTTTGATGCAACAAGAGTGAACTAAATTGGAAGAGATTAAAGGCAGGGACTTTCAAAACAGAAAGGAGCAGACCTAATGACATCAGTTGAGAAAGAGTCAGCAGGACCTACTTTATATGTTTTCAGGGAGAAAGAAGAATAGAAATAAGTACTATATGTTGTAAAAGAGCGATTATTGAAATGTGATTCTGCTATAGAGGACATTAGAAGAAAGTGGTGATCATGTTGAGTGTTTATTGAATATTAATCATAAGAAATTAGGAAGAGATACTTTTAGTCTAGATGAATAAGCAGATCTTGGTGTTGGACATTTTTATATCTGTTTTCTGTTTGATGACCAAGAGGAGTTTTTGTTCATTTGTTTTTTAAGATAATTAAAGTTGTGAGTGATCAACTGGCCAAACAGGGGTGAATTAAAGAGATAAAAACTAGAACAAAAAAAGAATGAGATGAGTTTGTTCATTCTTTTGTTCATTCAATAAATATTTATTGAATCTGTGCTAGTATTGTGAATGTAAAGACAGAAGCCTCAAAGAGCTTACAGTCTATGAGTGGACAAAATATGTAAGTGGCCAGTTTCCACATTCTCTGGCAATTGTATTGCTAGATGTTTGCACTGGAGACTATGGGAGTCCCAAACTATAGCACTCAGCTCGGCTTGGGGATGGGTGATAGGGTCAGGGGAGACTTCCTAACGAACCTGACATCTAAAGAAATTGTGAGGAATGAGTAGAACTTAGTTAAATGAAGAAGGTTGGAAGTGATGCAATTGAAGTTATAGATGTATAAAAACAGCATCACTTTTGGGCTGCCCCAAGCTCTTTATTTTTACTGTAGCTAAAGTACAAGGCCGTGAATGACAGAAGATGAGGTCATTGGGGAGTTAGCAGGTGAGTAATCATAAAGGATGAGTTCTGATGATAAAAATTTGCTGATTCCCTTTATTCCTAGATATTTAATCAATGAACATTTGTGCAAGGAATAGTATGTACAGGCTTACTGCTTGGTCCCATGGCTGGGCCATAATAAAGATGACTAGAACAACGTATCTTTCCTTAAGGAGCTCATAATCTATGAGAGCTTAGTTTGGAAACTCTTTCAAGGTCCTAAGTCTTTCCTCATTAAGCATAGCTGAAATTACCCTGTTTTTTTTTTAAGTTTAGTTATTTATGAGCCCCTTATCACATTATAGAAAGTTGTACCCCAGAGATTTTAAAATTTGGTACTAGTTTAACATATAAATTATTAACAGTGGTTGTCTTTGAGTGGTAGAATTATGAATGTTAAGTTCTACTTTCCTATATTTTAAAAATTTTCTTTAAAGTACTTGTATTACTTTTATAATAAGAAAAATACTTTTTATTTTATCATAAAACTTGAAAGTGAATTAACTTTTAAATGAGGAGTCGGGAGTGATGTTGGGCTGTTTCTCCTCTTGAGTCTTAGGTCCTGAATTTCTAAGTACAGGTACAGAATTACAAGCAGAACCATGTGCCTTTGACGGGTCTTTTCAAATCAGAAGAAATACCATTAGTAGTTATAGTCAAACTATGCTTTAGAGACTGTAAAATGGCTGTTTCAGTTTGATTTCAGACTCCATTTGGTTCATTTTCTTCTTCTCCCTTTATTTCTCCCTTTTCTCCCACCCCTCCAGCAAATAGGTATTGAATGCTTACTACATGCCTGTCACTGTGGTAGATGCCACTAGGTTTATACTAATGATCAAACAAATACAGTCCTTATCTTTGAGGAATTTATGCTTCAGCTCTGGGAGGTAGAAATGATAGTTAAATATCAATCTCACTTTAAACTGCCAGGTATGCCAATCTATTCAGGTATTGTGTTATATTAAAATAATTTAGAAATTTATTTCTTCACTGCGTGGTCATTCCCATATCTAAACAGAGACCCTGAGTTACAATACATGTAAATATTATTAGTGCTTGGAAGAATGCCTGGCATATAGTGGCCATGTAATTAATATTTGATGAATTAATGAATTGACTGGCTATACTTGTATGCATACCTAAAATCTGATACTCATTATTTAAAGGTATTTTATCTACCAAAGTGGATCCTTTTTTCTTTATTCTTTTCAAGATGTAGAACTACTTTTTAAGTTGATTCAAAAGAACTTTCAGCCTAACAGTGACCAGAAGACCACTTTGTAACTATGTATGTTGCAGATGGACTTTCATCGTTGATGTCTGTGTACTGGCGGATTCTTCTTCTCTGTTGTCTTAGAGCTGTAGGGAAACTCTCATTGTGTATGAACAAAATTTCTTCCAGTCTCTCTAGAAGTGCTTTCCAAAGAGGAGTGGTGCACAAGACAGTTCACTGGGAGTAGAGGAGTATTAGACTTTCCAGTTCCATTTTTATTTATTTATTATGTAAAAAGTAAGAAAGAAATTAAGTTGTAATAAAATTTAATGTATGGACTGATAAGAGTACATTTATATAATCTATTAAAAATATGTACATATTCTGATGTATATACATATTTTTCTGAAAAGGATGCTTGAAAAATGTTGGCTACTGCATAGAATAGAAAAACTATCACAAGTTTCTTTACAATTAGAGAAGCGTTCACTCACCATCACTTGCGTTAAATATATCCATTTAGGCAGCAAACCTCTTTCAGATTTGCCTCTGGAAGCAGCTTTGATTGCACCTGAAGACTGTAGCTGAAGAATTTCACTGTTGAGTAGCTTGGCAGTTTTCCTGCTGAGCTATTAGGAAACTGAAAAAGTTACCAAAGAAGTGGTAAATTGTCTGGAAAAATTATGCGGAATGTATTTGTTCTTGGACTGGCTGGCATGACAAGCCAAATAACCTGCCGTAGATATCCTTTATGGTGTGAAAAATGTGTTTGTGAAATATTTTATGTAAAGGATCTTATTTAAGGTAATCTGATTTTTTTTTTGTCAAGCAAACATCCACCCTCATCTGCTCCCATACTTTGGGAACCTTTACCCCATCTCCAGATTGAATTGAGTCAAATATTTTCATACACAAAAAGTAGCTCTTCAAATTTTAATGACGTTTTCCATTCATTTGATTGTGAGAGTGGTATTTTACCTATTGTCTAGTAGGCTTTACTGATTTTAGGACTAAAGTAGAAGTACTGTGGTATTTTGAAATGCAAGTCTTTTTTCACGATTGTGTAGGACATTGTTGTAAACTTGGAGAAGAGATGCTTGGGAGCTGCTATCTGTTGCTTCTGTCATCTGTTGACTTCCTGGTCACGTTCCTTCATTCACTGAAACCCTGATAATAGTCCTTCTCTTCGTCCCACTTCTTACTATCAACTTGGGCAAAAGAACATCCATATGAAAGATCCACCCAACACTTGGCCTCAGAGCTCAACAGACTCCTTCTGTCAATTATCATCTTTAATCATTCTACTTTTCAGTTTTCTTCCACAGCCATCCTCTATATTTTGTTGATATCGAGAGCAGAGATACATCTGCAAACTTAATCTCTAATATAGTAATGTCTGTCATAGCTTTGTGGTCCCCTGGGCTCTTGATCCTCCTCACAGTGCATCTTTAACTTGACTGAAACCTCCAGGCTTTGGACCCTTCCATTTTCTGACGCTACTGCCACTTTTTGACTTCCTTCTCTTTGAACCATTGTTCATCTCTTTGATCATCCTTCTTATTAGCATTCTCAGGATCTTTACTCTCTGTCCTTTGGCCGCTCCCTGAAAACACTAACCCTAGATCAAATCAACCATCTGACTACCTCATTCTTATACATGGACTGAAAGGTTCTACGAGATGAGTTATTCTGTTGTTTAGATTCATGTTGATAGACGTTATGATCTCCAAACAAAGCTGGGCCAGTTGTGCCCCCCAGAAATCTTTTTTCATTCCTCTATTCTTCTCTTTCTGCTAATTCTCATAATAGCTCTTTTAAACCTTCATTATTTTCCCCAACTCTTTTACAACTCATCCTTCTCTCCGCAAAATGATAGCATTATCTCCTATTTCATAGAGAAAAATAGGACCTCTTAAATTTCCACCTTCATGACATTTGTTTATTTCTGTACTTGTGCTCATCTCCTCATTCCAGTCCCAAAGAAATGTATTTTTCTCCTCTTTTAAAACTCTCCACCTGATCTTTATCCTTCCCCTCCTGTCTTCCCTTCAAGACTTTATTCTTCTGAACTTGTATTTTTTAAATAATGTTTTTTTTTCTTGTGGTTATAAAAGTAATATATGACCATGGTAGAAAAATTAGAAATGAAATAAAGTTTAATAAAGAAAATGTGGCCCATAATCCTATCACCAAGAGTTACCAATTTTATAAATGAAATTGGGATCAAAGTGTACATACTGCTTTCTAGCTCATGATAAACTATATAATATTGAGCATTTTCTCATGTCGTTAAACATTTTTCAAGGATATAATTTTACTAGATTGGCTATATGTCATCTTATAGTATGAAATAATTTTTTAACAATTTTCATATCATTTGCAGTTGTGTGCCCAAATTTCATAACTATAAGCAAATTATACTGAGCATTCTTTTTTTCCAGTGTTACTGAGATATAATTAACACATAATGTGTAAGTTTAAGGTATACAATGTGTTGATTTGATACACTTCTTTCTGAGGAATATTTGCCCTGAGCTAACATCTGTTGCCAATCCTCCTCTTTTTTTTTTTTTTTTTTTTTGCTTGAGGAAGATTAACCCTGAGCTAGCATCTGTGCCAGTTCCTCTACTTTGTACGTGGGACAGTGCCACAGCACGGCTGGTGAGTGGAGTAGGTCTATGCCTGGGATCCGAACCCACAAACCTGGGCTGCTGAAGTGGAGTGTGTGGAACTTTAACCACTTGGCTACGGGGCTGGGCTCCTGATGTACTTATTTATTGCAAAATGATTGCCACAGGTTAGTTAACACCTCCATCACCTCACATACTTACCTCTTCTTTTTCGGAGTGAGGACATTTAAGATCTACTCTCTTAGCAACTTTCAGGGATATAATACAGTATATTGTTAACTATAATCACCATACTGCACATTAGCTCTCCAGAACTTACTCACTTTCTAACTGGTAGTTTGTATCCCTTGACCAACATCTCTCCCTTCCCCCACCACCATTCTACTCTGTTTCTCTGGGTTTGGCTCTTTTTAGATTTTTAAATTCCACATGTAAGTGATATCATACAGTACTTAGGTTTCTCTTTCTGACTTATTTTACTTAGCATAATGCCCCCATGTTCCATCCGTCTTATTGCAAATGGCAAGATTTTCTTATCATGACTGAATAATTATTTTATATATATATCTATATATACGCCAAGTCTTCTTTATCCGTTCATCTGTAGAGAGTCACTGAGGTTATTTGCATGTCTTGGCTCCTCTGAATAATGCTGCAGTGAACATGGAAGTGCAGACAGCTCTTCAAGAGCCTGATTTCATTCCCTTTGGATATATACTTAGCAGTGGGTTTATTGGATTATGTGGTAGTGCTATTTTTAATTTCTTGAGGAACCTCCAAACTGTTTTCCATAGTAGCTGTTATAATTTATATTCCCTCCAGCAGTTCACAAGGGTTCCCTTTCTTCACATCCTTGCCAATACTTATCTCTTGTCTTTTTGATAACAGCCATTGTAACAGGCAGGAGGTGGTATCGCATTGTGGTTTTGGTTTGTGTTTCCCTGATAGTGATGTTGAGCACCTTTTCATGTACCTGTTGGCCATCTGTATGTCTTCTTTGGAAAAATGTCTATTTAGTGCTCTGCTCATTTTTTACTCAGATTGTTTGGGTTTTCTTTGCAATTGAGTTGTGTGAGTTCCTTATGTATTTTGGATATTAACTCCTTATCAGATAAATGATATGTAGATATTTTTCTCCCATTTATTAGGCTTTTCATTTTGTTGATTGGGTTTTTTTGCTGTGCAGAAGCTTTTTAGTTTAACGTAGTCCCACTTATTTCTTTTTGCTATTTGTGAGTGGTATAAGATAGGGGTCCAGTTTCATTCTTCTACATGTGATGATTCTGTTTTCCCAGCGCTGTTTATTGAAGAGACTATCCTTTCCCCATTGAGTATTCTAGGCTCCTTTGTCAAGTATTAGTTGATCATATATGCGAGCATTTATTTCTCGGCTTGACCAATTCTTTCCATTGGTCTATGTATCTGCTTTTATGCCAGTACAACACTGTTTTAATTACTATAGCTTTGCAGTAGAATTTGAAATCAGGAAGTGTGATGACTCCAACTTTATTTTTCTTTTTCCTTTTTTTTTTGTGAGGAAGATTGGCCCAGAGCTAACATCTGTTGCCAATCTTCCTCTATATAAGGAACAAGAAATGGGTGACCAATCTCATCACATCTATTCAACATAGTAATGAGTGTCTTAGAGTAATCAGGTAAGAAAAAGAAATAAAAGGTGCCCAAATCAGAAAGGAAGAAGTAAAATTATCTTTGTTTGCAGATGATATGATTTTATATTAGAAAATCCTAAAGATTCTACCAAAAAACTGCTAGAACTAATCAATAAATTCAGTAAAGTTGCAAGATACAAAACCAACATATAGAAATCAGTTGTGTTCCCATGCAGTAACAATGATCTAGCTGAAAAAAAAGAAATTAAACAACCCTACTCACAATAGCATCAAGGACAATAAAATATTTAAGAATAAATTTAACCAAGGAGGTGAAAGATCTGTACAGTGAGAACTATAAGATTTTAATGAAATAAAATGAAGAAGACACAAACAAATGGAAAGATATCCCATGTTCATGGATTGGAAGAATGGATATTGTTAAAATGTCCACACTACTCAAAGCCATCTGTCAATTAAATGTAATCCCTATCAAAATCCCAATGGCATTTTTCACAGAAACAGAAAGGCAATCATAAAATTTGTATAGAACCACCAAATATCTAGAAATTATATATCCTGAGAAAGAAAAGGTTGGGGGGCTGGCCCAGTGGTGTAGTGGTTAAGTTCGCATGCTCTGCTTCAGCAGCCCAGGTTTTGCACCTTTCAATTTTCCACCATTGAGTATGAAGTTAGCTTTAGGCATACCATATATGGCCTTTATTATATTGATATACATTTCTTTTATCCTCAATTTGTTGAAAGTTTTTGTCATGAAAGGATTTTATATTTTCTCAAATACTTTTTCTCCATCTATTGAGATGATCATATGATTTTTTTGTTTCATTCTATTAAGGTGATATATCACATTTATTGATTGGTGTATGTTGAGCCAACCTTGCATTCCAGGTATAAATCCCACGTGATCATGATGTGTGAGTCTTTTAATGGGCTGTTGAATTCAGTTTGCTAATGTTTTGTTGAAAAATTTTGCCTCTATAGTCATTGGGGATATTGACCCCTAGTTTCCTTGTCTTGTTGTATCCTTATCTGACTTTGATATCAGGGTAATGGCTGGCCTCATAAAATGAGTTTGGTGGTGTTTCCTCCCTCTTTAATTTTTTGGAAGAGTTTGACAGGATTAGTATTAATTCTTCTTCAAATATTTCATAGATTTCACCAGGTAAATCATCTGGTCCTGGGCTTTTCGTTGTTGGGAGATTTTTGACTACTGATTCAATCTCTTTATTATTGGTCTGCTCAGATTTTCTGTTTCTTCATGATTCAGCCCTGGTAGGTTTTATATTTCTAGGAATTTATCCATTTCTTCTAGGTTATCCAGTTTGTTTGCAATGATTGTTTATAGTAAACTTATGATCCTTTATATTTCTGTGGTATCAGTTGTATTGTCTCCTCTTTCATTTCTGATTTTATTTATTGAGTCTTCTCTCTTTTTCTCAGTAATTTAGCTAAAATTTTTTCAGCTTTGTTTTTTCTTTCAAAAAACCAACTTTTGGTTTCATTGATCTTTTCTGTTGTTTTGGTAGTGTCTGTTGCTACCCTTGTTCTCTTTTGGTTTCCAATTGCATATGAAATATCATTTCCATCCTTTCACTCTGAGCCAATGTGTGTCCTTAAAGCTGAACTGAGTCTCTCGTGGACAGTCTATAGTTTGGTCTTGTTTTTATATCCATCCAGCCACTCTATGCTTTTTGATTGGCAAATTCAATCCACTTACATTGAGTAATTATTGATAGTTAAGGATTTAACTATCCTTTAACTAATGCCATCTTATTAATTGTTTTCTGGCTGTTTTGTAATTCACACATTCCTTTTTCCCTCTTTTGCTCTCTTCCTTCATGTGTTGATGATTTTTCATAGTTATATGCTTTGTTTCCTTCTCTTTCTCTTTTGTGAATTACTGTAGGTTTTTGCTTTGTGGTTAACATGAGCATTACATAAACATCTTAAAGATATAACAGTCTATTTTATGCTAGTAACAACTTAACTTTACATGTAAAAACTCTATCATTTTATTCCCCCCTTTTATGTTTTTGGTGTACAATTTTCCTCTCTTTATAGTGTGGATTTATTAACAAATTATTGTAACTATAGTTATTTTTAATACTCTTATCCATTAACATTATACTAAAATGGTTAACATACCACTGCATTATGGTATTAGAGTATTCTGAATCTGACTATATGCTTATCTTTACCAGTGTGTTGTATTTTTTCACATTACTACTTAGCACTCTTTCATTTCAGCCTGAAGAACTCCTTTCAGCACTCCTTGTAAGGCAGGTCCAGGGGTGATGAACTCCATCAGCTTCTATTTGTCTGAGAAAGTCTTTATCCAGCTTTGCTGGATAGTATATTTTTGGTTAGCACTGTTTTTCTTTCAGCACTTTGAATATATCATTCTACTTTCTCCTGGCCTATAAGGCTTCTCCTGAGAAATCCATTGATAGTCTTATTGGGGTTCCCTATGTAAGTTACAAGCTTCTTCACTCTTGCTACTCTTAAGTTGCTTTTTTTTTGTCTTTGATTTTTGACAGTTTTATTAAGATGTGTCCTGGAGAGGATCTGTTTAAGGTGAGTTTATTTGGTGACCTATGAGCTTCATGAACTTGGATATCAAAATGTCTCCCCAGATCCAGGAAGTTCCCCACCATTCTTTCTTTATATAAGCTTTCTACCCCGATCTGCCTCTCTTCTCCTTCTGGGACTACCAATACTTTGCAAATGATTTCTTTTGATGGTATGCATAGGTCACGTAGACTTTCTTCACTCTTTTCATCCTTGTTTCTTGGTTTGCCTTTAACTGGGTAATTTCCTAGTTCCTGTCCTCTAACTCACAGATTCTTTCTTCTGCTTGATGCATTCTGATACTGATGCTCTCTAGTGCATTTTTTTTTTTATTTCATTCATTGTATTCTTCAGCTCCAGAATTTCTGTTTTCTTTTTTTATGATTTCTGCCTCTTGGTTAGAGTTCTCATTTTCTGTTTGTATTGTTTTCCTGATTTTGTTGAATCATCTTTCTGTGTTTTCTTGAGGCTCATTGAGCTTCCTTAAAACAGATATTTTGAATTCCTTATCAGGTAAATAGCAGGTCTCTATGTCTTTGGGATCAGTTACTGGAAGATTGTTGTGATCCTCTGGCTGTGTCATGTTTCATTCATGTTTCATATTCCTTGAAGTTTTGTGTTGCTGACTTCGCATTTGAAGTAGCAGTCACCTCCTTCCTTTTTTACTTACTGCCTTTGGGAGAGAAATATCTTTTGTCAGCCCTGCTAGGGATTCTAGGCTTTCTCAGAACTTGTATGGATGCACCTGCTCCACACTTATTACTCCGTCTTTTGGCAGAATTTTTAAACTTGTATGCCTTCTCTTGATCTTGCAATGCACCATATCAGGTGCTGGCAGCCTCTCTTTTATTTTTCTAAAGGTGCTACTAAAGCTCAAGTCTGTGGTCTCTCCCTGGCTCACAAATTCTTACCAGCTTTGTGCTGTCTGCCAAAGCTTTCTCTCTCTGCTGCTGTTGGGAATGGACACAGGGAGCTGGCCATAGGGTGGGAGGTGTGTGTGAGTGAGGGAGCGTGCTGATGGTGCCTGTGGGCTAGTTGGTGGGATGTGCAGGTGGGGTGTCTCTAGGAGCTCATGTGCGGGCTTCTTGATGAAGTCTGTGACAGTTTTTAGGATTCATGTCCTTTTAATTCTCTCCACTAGTCCTATCTGCTACTTTTCCAGCTGTTCCCACCCTCTAGTCATGCAGCTAACAATTCAGTAGCCTGAATGGGGTGAGAGAGAAATGGGCTTCTTTGGCGTCATCCTGCACAGCTGGGGAAGCCAGGTGCTTACTCACCTACTTTCAGTTCCAATTTACATTCCTGCCAGCAATGTATAAGAATGTATAGTTATGAAGATTGAAGATTATTAAGCTAAAATATTTCTAATAGGTTAAATTGTGATTTCATTGTTTTAATATTAATTATTTATAAAGATTAACCTTCTACATATTTATTGGCTATTTATATATCTCATGTTGTAAATTGTCTTATAATGTCCTTTGATCAATTCTCTACTGTTTTTCATCATTTTAATGTGCTGTTTGTATATTAGAGTTCTATTTCAAATATTTTCCCAGTTTAATTTTTAATTTACTTAATGTAGAGAAGATTTTAATATGTAGTGAAATCTGTTAATTTTTCATTTATGGTTGTTGCTTTTACAAAAACTTTGATGATACTTCCTCATTAGAGAAGTATATTTTTTCCTAATAGTTTTGTGGTTTCACTCTTTACATTTAATTATTTGATGCATTTGAATTTTTTGTTGTTGGTTGTGGTCCAAGATGAAAATCTGACTCCCTCACTCCTCCAAGTTTCACCAATTGTGATAGCATCATTTATTGAATTCTCTTTTTGTTTTCTATTGATTTATGATACCTTATTTCTAAGTTATTTGTTAAGTTGCATTAATCAGTATATCAATTCTTATACCAATACACATAATATTAATCAGTGTGTGGCTTTATCTTCAGTTTTTTACTGTTTGACTGTTAGTGCCTTATTGTAGTTTTCTTTGTATTTATTCTGTTGGTATTCAATGAGATTCTTATATCTTAAGATTGCTCTTTTTAATCAAATTGGAAAAATTTCAGCTAATATTTCTTCAAATATTTAGCCTTCCTAGTCTCTTCTGTCCTGTGCCTCTGATTACATATGTAATCAAGTGATACAAGTCATTGAGTGTCTGTACATTTTTTTAAAATCTTTTTTTTAATGCTTCAGTTTGGGTTATTTCTACTTACCATCGAATTTATGGATTCTTTCTTCTGTTCCATTTAGTTTGTAATTTCAGATATAGTAATTTTTAGTTTTAAGATTTATGTTTGGTTCGTTTTTACAAAGAATGTAACTTTCCTTAATCTCCCTATCTTTCCACACACTATATCCATGTTTTCCTATGGCTTCTTTAACATATTTATTATTATTTATTATAACTATTTTAAAGTCCTTGACTGCTAATTCTAACATCTGGTTTGTCTGTGAGTCTGTGGACCTGTGACTGATTTTTCTCTTGACTATGAATCACATGCTGCTTTGGAAATCTAGTAATTTGGGGTTATATATTGGAACATTATGTAAAATCTGTTATGCAAACTCTGGATTCTGTTATCTTCTTATGAAGTGTGTTGGGTTTAGTTCTGGTAGACAGTTATATCTTTCTTAGGCTTTGTCAGAGTGGGTCTGTTTTGTCATTCCCTCACTCCTGGCCTGATGTTTTTTCCTAAGGCATGATGCTTTGAGGTTTCAATTGAAAACCCAATTGAGGGTGTTTACCAAGCCTTCTACCTTGACAGATTCAAACTCCACATTCTTCCCTGCAGTGAATAGCTGTGGAAACTCTACTTAGCTGGTTCAGCTTTCTGACTGTTGTTTTTCCCTTCCCTCTTGGGGATCTTGCCCCACTCATGCATAGTTCAGGGATCAGTCAAGGATTTGAGGGAAGTTTACCCATAGATTTTTTTTTTGGCTCCCTCCTCCTAGGATTTTGCCACACTCACTTTCCAGCTGCTCTGGCTGTCCCAGACTCCATCCTCTATTCCTGAGGCCAATAATACTGAGGTTTTCTGCTTGAGCTCTGTCACATTGACTGTGGAGTAATCTCATGGGAAAACATATATATATAATAAATCTCAGTGTGGTTTCTTTCTTTCGAGGGTTGAATCTTTTGATTCTTCAGTCCTCTCCAATTTGTATATATATATATATATAAAATCTAGAGTTTGGGGACAGTAGAGTTTTTAATTTTCTGTATATTTATCCAGTACAAGCAAATTCTTGTGACTGGAAGCCAGAAGTCCCTGCACTAAGTTCTGTGAGAATCATTCTTTCCTTCTTCTCCTCCTATCTCTCTGACTCATTTATCTTGGTCCTCTTGGCTAAACTCTTTAACTACCTGTCCTTTAAATGAGAGTGTTCTGAGGACCTCATCCTTTTTTTTTCTTTCAAAGTCTATAAGCTTTCCCTGGTTGATGCCATTAATATTAATATAACAGTACATTATCTACCAATTAATATGCCAATGACTCCAAAATCCATAACTCAAGCCCCTACCTTCTCCTGTGGCCCATGCGTTTCTAAAACTCCATGTTTCCTACATATTTCTTCCTCCTCTCACACATTCTCCTATAGTTATGGATGTCATTAATATCACGCCACCTGGAAACTGGAGAATCATCTGAAATTCGCTTCTTTCCTTCATCCCACCACATCTATTTGTGTCCCAAGTCCATAACATATACTTCTTTTGTATCTAAGTATCTGTCTCCTTATCTTCATCCCCACTGCTACTTAGTTTATTGCTTAACCTCGTTATTTCTATTGTCTCTTAAATTTTTTCCAATTTACAGTGTCTTACCCTTCACATGCACCATCAGCGTTCCTGATGCAGCACTCCTAAAATATAAATAGAGAATTAATACTCCTCAGCTTAAAGCCCTGCCGTGGCTCTCTATTGCTTACAGCCAAAGTTCACCTTTCATAGGAAGGCATGCAAAGACCTCTGTGATACATCTCTTACTACTTCTAGTCTCATCTCTTACTGCAATGTTTAGTCTCTCCTCTATCCTCCACGTTTGTACTCAACTCTCCAGTAATATCAAACTGCTTATTCTTCCTCAATAAACCAGTGTCTTTCTTCACTCCCTCACTGCATCTCTGTTTATATGTTCTTCTCTAATTGGCGTGGATACCACGTCAACTCTTGTACAAGCATCTGAGAATTATTTCCTGGTTACTCCAGTGTCAGACACAATTTACCACTTCCTGTTTTGTACTCTCACTTGACCCTATATATACTATTTTCATCACCTGTTAAATTTTACTGTACTTATTTATTTACTGTCTGTCTACTCCTTAAAGATTGCCTGTAAGATCTATTTTATTCATCTTGGTATTTCTAGCACCTAGCAGAGTACTTATAATGTGGAAAGCACTTGACAAATTGTTGATGGTAGAAAAAGTAAATGGATGAATATGTTTGGACATTATTGGGATAATTGGTGAAACCTCAGTGGCGTCTAAGTATGATGATTGTATTGTAGTTATATAGGAGACTATACTTATTTGTAGGAAATGCACACTAAAATATTTGGGTGTAATGGAGTATCAGGTTGGCAACTTGTTTTCAAATGGTTTATAGCAAAAAAAATTCTCTGTACTTTGCACTTTTCTCTAAGTTTACAATTGTTTCAAAATAAAACAAAAATAAAATGTGGGGTCCTTAAAGCTTAAAAATAAGTAAATAATAAAATATTATTGTCCCTTAAGACAAGGATAGCCTCCCTGAAAAGTGTAAAAGAAACAGATTGTATTCCTTGTCTCCTTCCTCCCTTCTCCACGGTCCCAGGAAGTCCTAGGCTTCCTCTACTTTCTTAACAGAACAATGTCTCTAATCAGATCTGGTAAATTCAGTCACACTGAGATGCAAATTACTACTCAGAATTAATTTATTATGACTATGGTTTTTCCTTTTCTTTTTTTAAGCAGAATGCATTATTTTTGTCTTAAAAGAGAAACTATTCCAATTTTGGAGGTTTAGACCCCATGAAGTTGATGAGGAAAGAGAAACTGACTGAAGGGACTTCTTAGTTACCCTTCAGTCATTCATTCATCCATAAATATTTGAATGCCAACTGTGTGCCAAGCACAGTTCTGGGTACTGGCGATACACCAGTGAATAACACAAGTATGTGTGTATGTGTGAGCAGTGGGAGGAGGGAGGGAGAGGGAAGAGCCAGAGAGACAGAGAATCTCCTCACAGAGCACCAAGCTTATATTCTACTTGGAGACAGATAATAAACAAAGAAAAAAATAGAATACATAGTATTTCATATGGAGAAAAATAAAGGAAGGAGATGAGACTGGAATTAAGGATGTATAGATAGGATTCTGTTTTAAATTGGAGTCATCAGAGAAGGTCTCAATGAGAAGGTGATGTCTATGAAAAGACTTGAAGGGATAAAAGCCAACCATGCCAGTTTCTGAATGGGGAGCATCATACGCGGAGGGAACAGCCAATGTGAAGGCCCTGGGAGAAGAGCTTCCTTGAGGTAATCTGGGAATTCCAAGGAATGAACAAAATGGGAGAGAAAGTCAGAGAGATAAGGGCTCGGGCAGATTTTGTAGACCCTTGTAATAGTTTTAGCTTTTGCTCTGTGTGAGACCGTAAGTTTTTAAAGAGTTTGAGCAGAATAGTGACATGATCAGGCTTTTAAAAGGAGCATTCTGACTGCTGTATTAAGAATGTTCTAAAGGGATACTACAGGAGAAGTTGTAATCCAGGCCCAAGATGATGGTCACTTGGACCAGGATGGTAGCAGTGGACATGCTGAGTTGTTTACCAGGTGGTGTTTACTCGGTTGCTTACCCTTTCCTTCTCTTTATCTCTAGTGGATAAAGATTAAAATCAGTGAAATCCTAGAGAAAGGATTTGGAGGAATCCTTAGTTCTAAGGGATGGAAATAGAATGGAACAGAATTTTCTTCGCTTTGCTCTGGTTTGGTCTCAGTCTATTGATGAGATGAGTGGAGGTGAATGCCTGTTCCTTCCTTGTCAGTTTAGTACATAACAACAATTAGAGAAGGCATTTATGCCTGACCAGAGATAACAGGCATATTCACAGATTAAAGCAGGCCAAAGACTTCTATTGCTAGTTTATAGTAAAAATACAAGAAACATTTTTCTTAGGCTAATCAACTTAATTGTTTTATAAGCATTTTATTGATTTCAGCAAATACAAAAATAAAAAATACATTTTCAGAAAGCATTAAGTGGCTTAAGTGCATTTTTAAAGTAAGAAAATTGAAAGTGTTCCAAGTACAATAAGAATGTAGAGTAGTATGCAAAAATTTTATGATAGTAATTTATTTAATTCAAAGTGATTTGTATGTAATAACCTACAATACCTATTGAGTGATTCAGCAATTAAAAATAATCCTGTTGTAAATTATCATGTTTTGAATGAAGAATCATTTCTCTAACAGAAAAAACAAGAACCACTTATCTCAATGTTGTGTACCAGGCAGAGTGGCCAACACTGTCCTAGTTTGCCCAGGACTCTTTCAGGTTTAGCACCAAAGGAGCAGAGATTGAAATCTGTCAGTCCCAGGCAAACTGAGGTGGGAGACCACTGCAAAAAACTTACCTCATTATTGCATGATATCTCTTAAAAGCAAACTACAACGAAGGTTTAACTATTCACATTCATTTAAGAAGAAGTTTTAAATGGATGTTGTATTAAGTTATAAAAGTTCAGGTGAAGTACAGTTAAACTTCTTCTGCCCCTCTCCAAAGAAGGTTACTTAGCTTCGGTTCTAAAAATGTCAGTTTTAAAAACTGTCTTTATTTGCTTTTTAAGTTAACCTTTCATTGGAATTTGTTTACAGGTAGGGATATTAAGTAGAGGGCCATTTCCCAAAACAACACATGGGATTGAAAGCTAAAGTGCAGAGTTTGGGAAAACATGCAGAACTGAAATGGAAGTAGCAACTTAAAGTTATGACTGATGAAAATCTTTCATGAAGGATGAGAATCAAAATGAAAGGAAAGTAAGGAAAACCTATCTCAGAGGATCTTCCTAACCTGCATTCTGTCAAGTTTCTGTAGCTTCTTTATCATTTAAGGTGGAGATTGGTACATGTTTCAGAATGGGAGATTTAAAATGAATATTAACTTGTTCATTTCAACTATTACTCTTTATTCATAATTTCAAGCATTTACTGAAAACTTGCCATGAACCTGATGTAATGCTTATCAGTTAGGGATTCAAAGATGAGTAATACACAGTTGGGACCCTCAAGGAGGCTCTCAGTCTAATGGGAGAATCAGACAAATAAATTTCAATCAGAAATGATAATGCCTATCTTTGAGAGAAGTACAGGATGCTAATGAAGTACATAGAAAGAATACCCAACCCAGCCAGTGTTGGGAAGAGAGGAGGTGGGATGGGCTTCCAAAGAAGAGACTATTCAGGAAAGACTTCCCTGAGTAAATGAAGCCTGGAGGTGTAATTTAAAGACTGAGTAAAATTTGGCTAGGTGAGGAAGGAAGGTTCCAGAGAAATAAAGAGATCCTTTTTATCACTGTAGGGTGAGAGACCATGGTTTGAGCTGGCTCCTAATGGGAGATCAAATCTCCTGCCATCTGCCTTCGCTATTACTACCCTCAGGCAAGTCTGGATCTTGGGCAAGAAATTTCACTCTTATAGGAAGGGGACTTGTATTCAAGATCCAGGGCACTTATCTTAAGGAAAGAGTTGCTTTCCAAAGTGGTATCGCTCACACAATCTGTAATCTTGGTCTCTTGCCTTTTTTTTCTCTTTCCATTGGTATTAGTGATAAGAAGTGGGGCCACTCATTTCTATTGGAAAAGGGCCCGGCTATACTCTCTGCAGAGGGTTTTTCTCCTTTCCTAGGGTGGTTGCCTGAGAAGCTTTGAGGCAAGCTGCTCTGTCATTGGGGTATAATATACATCAAAAAAAAAACTACAACAACTAAAAATAAAAATTAAAAAAAACGTACCTTAATAACCAATACTAGTATTTCTTTTCACGTGGGAAGTGGTTTGTATGGAGAAAGATGTGCATAGGTCTTTTAATGTATGAAGGTAAGTAGGTGAGGCTCTGGGGGAATAAGTGGGAATGTGATAAGAAACTAAAAGTATAACTAAAGTGTTCAGTATAAGGAATGACTAGCAATTTGGGGGTAGGACATAAAGGGAAGAGAGAACTCAAGCCATCAACAGAGGCTGGAGCCTGGGAAAAGATGCACTTGGAGCCAAGTGCAGAGGCTGGGTGAGTGAAGGGATTTGCAGAATAGAATTTCTAAAATTTAAGTCTAAGATATTTGTGTTTCTGGAGTATAAGTCCTCTTTTTCTTCCCAAAGCTTCAGTAAAATCAAGTATGCCTTAAAGCTTTTGGTGGTGGTGGTGGTGGGTGTAGAAAAGGAGACTGTAAGCCTGCGGCACATTTCCCCTGCGGGTGCCTGGAGGAGGCAGCTCACGTTGCAGATCAGAGTGGAGCTCTCGGCTGTGGCAGGTGAGGACGTGCAACCAGCACAAAGGTGCTACACCTTGGAATTGATTCAAATGTACATGTCAGTCTTTTGTTTTCTGAAATATATCAAAGAGGAGAAGGCCATGGGGCTAATACTTTTTACTTTCTTTGTCTTGTTTCCTTGTGTTGTGACTTTTCATCCCTCTGATATGGTAAGTTCTCAGACTGAGGGAATGAAATGGAAGAGGGGGATAGAATAGATATAGAATAGGCCTCACAGTTTGGATGATTTTGGGCAAATGTTATCCAGTGGAAGCATAACGCAAGCTGCATATGTAATTTAAAATTTTCTAGTAGCCATATTAAAATAACTAAAGGGAAATATATGACACTAGTTTTAATTATATATTTTATTTAACCTAATATATCTAAAATATTATAAGGATATAATCAATATAAAAATTGTTAATGGTATATTTTACATTCTTATTCTTTTTCCTGAGTCTTTGGAATCTGTCATTCATTTTACGCTTAGGGCACATCTCAATTTGCACTAGCCACCTATCAAGTGCTTAATGGCCCCATGTGGCTGTAATATTGGACAGTGGCTGTAACATAGAGGCTGCCATATTGGACAGTGCTGATCTAGGCCATTCCAGCAGACCTTGCTTAGAAATATCGAGCCTCCCCCATAGTCTAGCTGCGATTATTGGAGTACTATGCTGGAGTTGATGTCAAAACAAACAATAAAGTATTATATTGCTTAGTTTTAACTCCTTTGTGCATATTTTCTCTCAGGTACTTTAGAGAGAATTAGCCAGAATCTTGGGTAGGAGTCAGATTCCTAGATCCTTTGGCCAGAATACAACTAATGTGTCTTACCCTGAGTTCCAACTGCATGTCCCACTCCAAAGGAGTGGCAATGCATGCAGAGGGGTCGGCACGGGCCATATTAGAAGAGGCTTTATAAATTATGCCAGAGTTGGGATTTAATTCCCAAAGCTGGGGAGTAGAAGGTGGAGAGTGGGGAGAATTTAGTGAGTTTTCAGCAAGGCAATTATGTGATCATATTTTCATTTTAGAAAAGTTAATATTAGGGTAGTGTAGATGACCCATTATAGGGCAGCTTGACTGGAAGCAAAGAGAAGGTCCTATAAAAAATGTGGATAAGCAGTTCTGAAGGCCTAAACTAAGGTAGTGGCTGTGTAGGTAGAGAAGAAACAACAGGTTAAAAACATGTTAAGGAAGAATGGAGAATCCATGGAATGTGGAATCCATAGAGGTCAATTGAATGTGGTATAGGAAGTGTCAAGGGTAACTCAGCATTGTTTTATCTTAGGCAACTTGAGTAATAGTAAGTAGTACCATTACTTGAACTAGAGAATACAGGAGGAGAAATCAATTTAAGAGGAACATATTGAATTCCATTTTGGGACATATTGACTTTGGTGTGGAAAGAATAGAGTTTGAAAAGTATCCAACTTAGCATATTTAGAAGTCTTGATGAAAATGGTAAGAGTAGTTTCAGTGGAATAGTGAGGACAGAAGCCAGGCTGCAAATGTGCTGTGGAATGAACAAAAGATTTTGAGAAAGCATAGTATATTCAATTCATTCATAAATCAAATATTAATGATTATTTAAGACGTGTTGGAATATACATTGGGAATACACTCGTGAATAATACAGTATCTGCTCTCAAGCTGTTTTCTGTGGTGGGGGTTTCAGGGAAAGCAACAAATAAACCAGACCTTTAAAAAGTATGGCAGGCCTAAGATAGTCACCATATGGCACTGTGAGAGCACACAGAACGGCCGCTGACGCCGAGGGGTTAGGACTGCTCTGTCAGCGAGCTTGTGGTGAAGGGGCAGAGAGAGTGATGGGACTGGTAGACGGAAGACTGAGTCATTTTCACATGGTTTTCTTCTATTAAAAGGTTATTTGAGGTCCATCTTGTATCATGTAGAATACATGTGAAAAAGTTTTACTTCTTCTAGCTGAGTCAAAGACTGAATGAAGGAAAATCATTTCACCCTCATGTTTGTGGTCCTGCGAGGCTTCCTTTCTTCTTTGCAGGTGAGAGAAGTTACGTGAAGACTGCAAAGGGGCCACAGTTAATAAGCGCTGCAGTAGAGGAAGAGGCCTCCTCTTAGCCCTGAAGACAGTTGTCTTGGAATTGGGCTGTGGGAGCTACTTCTGTCTACAGCTGTGTTATCCAGTACAGTAGGCACTAACTAGCCACAGATGGCTATTTATATTTAAAATAATTACAGTTAAATAAAATTAAAAATTTAATTCTTCAGTCACACTACCACATGTCAAGTGCTTAGTAATGACATGTGGCTAAAGATTACCGTATTGGATAGCATAGACTATAGAACATTTCTACCATTGCAGAAAGTTCTATTGGACTGCTCTTGTCTAGAGAAATTGCTTTGTTCCCATAAGTTTAGGACTTTTTGCTATTACCTACTTTACCTTTTTAGCCCTCTGAGGTTTTATGCTAGATCCTATGGTTTTATAAATTATATAAATTGTTTTTAGCTGGTTTAATTGCATATTGTTTTCAGCTTACTTTGGCCTGCTATTTTTATTAATTCATAACTTAAGTTCTATATTCACAGCTTTTAACCCATTTTCATGTCTCTTCTATCATTTTTGTTTCCATCTCCTACAATTGACCTTCAGCAGCCTGAATCTTGTAAGTTACTTTTGATTGATCCTCCATTTGTTTCTTTGCTGATTCACCCGAGTAAATGAAAAGACTCACAGAATAAAATTCCTTCTTGGGAACAGGAATGTTACATGTACTAGCAGGGTCCCTCAATTACCAGAAGCATTTTTTTCTCATACCGTATATCAGTCCAGTCCCTTTGTAAGAAGATCTGAAACCTATCAGTTTTGCTGTATTTAAAATTTTTAAGTGAGCAAGCCATTTAAACAGATGTGACATTCTAAAGGGGGACCAGTGGTGACAGATAATATTCACATTAATGAAGCATTTGTATTTGCCAAGCACTAAAAGCCATTATATCATTTAATTCTCCCAGCAATCCTGTACATTTATTCCAGTGTCCAGATGCGGAAACTGAGGTTTTGAGAGGTTAACGTCACACACTGACAGACTTGAACTCACAGATTTGAACTCCGTCTAATTCCAAAGCCTACAACAGTAAGTCGGAGGTTTTCCTTAGGGAAGGAGCCACAGACGTGATAGCTCTGGCTCGGCGATGGCAAGAAGGGTATTGCTGTCCCCCTCTTCACCAGGCTCAGAGAATACCTTAGAAAAGGAGCTGCCGATCTTTTTATAGGGACTAAGGATGGACAACAATATTGAGACTTTTTTCTAGGTCATCTGCTCAATTTAAGTCCGTTCCCACATGTAAGCTCCGTCTTCAAACCACTTCCTTCTAGCATATCTTGGTTTGTCCTGCAGCTTTCAAGACCTAATGAGGACTAAGGTTCTCTTAATTAACTTTTGAAGTTCTCAGAAGGAGGGCTGCTTGTACAGATCTTCAAGAGATACGCTTGTGCTACCAGAAGGTAGCTGACTGCCATGGACATCTGTGAGCTCGTCACATCAGTCAATATGTGTCACAAAGGGAATGACGCTATAGCAGTGGGTAATTGGGAGTCTGTGAACTGAGATTAGTTAACAGAACTTCCACCGTGTATGTGTATATATTTTCTTTTAAGAAGATTTTGCCAATGTTACGAGACAACGCTCTGGGCAAACACCTGAAGTGATTTTAACTGGGCCTCCTGTCTGATCAGGGTGGGTCTTTTTGGCCTAAACAGTCATCTTCATCTCTTTGGACAATCAACCAGCTAAAGAACAGGGAAATTTCTTCAGTACTCATTCTCTGCCTTCCTTTAACATTTGATGTATTTAAAGCTTGGTTGGTTATAATTCTATACTTGAGGAAGACAAAAAAGAAGAAAAAACAACAAAACAATGGGGAACAATTCACAGAAAGATATCTGTTTCCTGTAACATGCTTAGCCATGTTAATCAGGGAAATGCATATTAAAACACACTGATATAATTTTCTTAAACCAGTAAATTAGCAAAACTTAAAAAGGTAGATAAAATTAAGTGTTGGCAATCATAGTGTAGAAATGACACTCTAGGTTGTAGTATTGTGAGATTTTTTTCATCCTTATACAGTTGATTCTCGTTATTCAGTAGGTATGTTTCATACAGTCACCATGAACACTGAATCAGTGAATACTGAAATATTGCTCATAGGGAAAATATAAGGTTAGGTTTCTATGAACCTCTGGTCACATCATTTTTGTGTGATCAAGCAATCAACACGTATCCTTGCTTTATGTGGGTTTCTGTTTAAAGACACCTAATTAAATATATTTTGTTGATCCAGTAACATTGAACTCAACAACCAAAAGCACTCATTCTTGAATGATGCTTATATTACACATGTATTTTCTCTGGGAGGCATACCAGTCTTCTTGCACTTAGGAACACTAGGCAGCACTTTAGCACTATGCTTTGGGGCCATTTTAAACAGTGAAATCACCAAAAAACACAGAAATGCAAAAAGTGTGGTTCTAAATAGATTGCAAAAAGGGCGCTTGCTTATAGTCTGAGAGCTAAAACAAGAAGGCAGAGTGTTGCTTTGTGCAGCCTCAGCTGGGAGCATTTGTGATGATTCAAATTTTTGCTGCTCTGTGCGTGTCCACAAATGACGATGGAAGTGCTTCAAGTATTTATGTTGGGGTTACAAGTAAATTTTAGTGAGTAAGTAAATTTGCAAATGTGGAATCCGTGAATAATGAGGATTGACTGTATTTTCTTCATTTTTTAACAATAAGCTTAAATGATTTTTCTAAAAGAAAAATAAATTGCAAAAATAATTAGCAGTGCCCGCTTAATAAAATATCCTGGATAAGGAAAATAATTTTTCTTAAAGAGTAGATGGCTATAAGAGATTTAATACAATTAGCTTGAAAAAGTTCAAAATACATGCTAGAAAATTCTACGTTTCAGAATAACTATTTGTCTTGGATTTCTTTTGCTTTGGTGTTAAATAACACAGCCCCAAAACTTGTCAAAGATAATAATTCTCTCTGTGATTATAAGAAGATGAAACAATGTGAACTAATAAGAGAGTAATAGAAAAGCACTTGACATTAAACTACTAAATAAAATAACATTTTATAATATTTTTCCATGACAATTAAAACAAAGTTTCATTCAACTATAATATTACTGATTCAACAGCAATATTTTCCTGAAAAGGCAAGAGATATAATTTAAAGTTACAAGTAACATGTTTGGAATTTTACATATCCTTTTCTGGTAATGTGTAGATTTTTCAACTAAATTAACTGAAAATGAAAAAAAAATTGTTTTTGGTTGTTCCAGCCATTAAGTATCAGAACTGGGACTCCAACCTTTATGTTGTTGCTTCCAAGTTCATGCCTTTAACCATTACATTATACTGTCTTATGACATTTCTGTGAGACCCTGTCACAATATTACCAGGGCCTAAAACATGTACAAATCAAGTGACTTTTGAAAATTAGATATAGAAGTACTTTCTTCTCTATGAAGTTTTAAAACTAGAGATTGTGTAATCTTTTTCTGAGTGATTTAGCTATAAGCTGACCCAAAAGCCACAAAATAAATGACAGTATTATCCTCATATTACATATATCCATAATTACTTATATTGTAGATAGGTGGTCAAAACTCAAGAAAACATTAAAAAATTGGAGTAAAGATAAAAGGAACTTATACCATCTCACTTTAACTCCTAGATATGGCTTACTGTATATACAGAAACAAAATAATGTTTTCCCCTATAAAACCATTTAAACACCATTTTTATACATACATGTTGAATAGTGTTTATGTTTAATTCTTTTCAAAGGTTTTTTTTTATATAATCCAGATTTTTCTTAAACACTTCTGCATTATATAGTCCATCAAATGTGATAATTAAGATCTGTCATGCAATCTTCTAAGATATTATACTATGATAAACTGTGACACTAAGAAAAGAAAAGAAAGGGAAAGCATGAGATGTATTCTTTCATCTCAAAGAACTTGTGATCTAGACAAGGGATTGTAAATAGGCCAGGGTGGGAATAAGAGAGAGTCCTGTGAGCTGGAGTGGGTCTAGAAGTCTCACTTCAGCTTGGCCTGGAGACAAAGGGGGAGCCCCATGAGGCAAGGGGAACTCAGCAGAAACAGTAGGGGAGAGTGATTGGGCCAGCTTAGCTGATGAGAAGTGTTCAGTGTGTGAATCTCCAGGGGCATCACGTTGCCCTCTGATCATAGAGCATTTTCCCTCATCCTCCTCTTTCTTTTTTCCCCATTTTATTTGTGATGATAACATAAATGGGAAGGACTGTCATTTTGTAGTAACATACAGTTCTTGATTTGGCAGTTTGTATTTAGAGTGTACTCCTTTATTCTGACAGAAAATATGTATATTATGATATTAACAATGATATATTTAGAGGGATTAATATACAAAATATATAAAGAACTCATACATTCAATAGCAAAAAAAAAAATCTGATTAAAAATGGAAGAAGATCTGAATAGACATTTTTCCAAAAAAGACATACAGATGGCTAACAGGTACATGAAAAGGTGCTCAACATCACTGATCATCAGGGAAATGCAAATCAAAACCACAATGATATATCACCTCACACATGTTAGAATGGCTGTTCTCAAAAAAGACAAGAAATAACATATTTTGGCGAGGATGTAGAGAAAGGGGAGCACTGTTGATGGGGAGGCAAACTGGTAGAACCACTATGAAAAACAGTACGGAGGTTCCTCAAAAAATTAAAAATGGAGCTACCATATGATCCAGCAGTCACACTTCTGGGTATTTATCCGAAGGAAACAAAGACACTAACTTGAAGAGATATCTGCACCCCCATCTCCACTGTGGCCTTATTTATGGTAGCCAAGATATGGAAGCAACCTGAGTGTCCATTGATGGATGAATGGATAACGAAAATGCAGTCTGTATATACAATGGATTATTATTCTGCCATAAAAAGAAGGGAATCCTGCCATTTGCATCAACAGGGATGGACCTTGAGCGCATTAATGCTCAGTAAAATAAATCAGAGAAAGACAAATACTGTATCTCACTTATATGTGGAATCTAAAAAATACTGAGAACAGACACAGGGAACAGATTAGTGGTTGCTAGAAATGGGTGAAGGTGGTCAAAAAGTACAAACTTCCAGTTATAAAATAACTAAGACCTGGGGATGTAATGTACACCATGGTGACTGTAGTTAGTAACACTGTATTGTATAGTCACACATCAGTTAATGCGTCAGGGACATGTTCTGAGAAATGTGTCGTTAGGTGATTTTGTCATTGTGAGAATATCATAGAGTGAACTTACACAAACCTAGATGGTATAGACTACTACACACCTAGGCTGTATGGGACTAATCTTGTGGGCCCACCGTTGTGTATGCGGTCTACATTGACTAAAACGTCATTATGCGGCACATGACTGTATATTTGAAAGTTGCTAAGGGAGTAGATGTTAAAAGTTCTCACCACGAGAAGAAAAATTATAACTATATGTGGTTATAGGTGTCAACTAGGCTTATTGTGGTGATCGTTTCACAATATATACACATATTAAATCATTATGTGTGCACCTGAAATTACTATAATGTTATATGTCAATTATATTCTCAAAAAAAGAAAGGACATGAGAGACAACTGGTTTTAGACAAATATGAACTAATCACTCTAAAAGGCTAATTATCTTCCATCTAGAAGGAGAAAAATGAGATGCAGAAAATACATTTTAGGGGCTGGCCCCGTGGCCGAGTGGTTAAGTTCGCGCACTCTGCTGCAGGCGGCCCAGTGTTTCGTTGGTTCGAATCCTGGGCGCGGACATGGCACTGCTCATCAAACCACGCTGAGGCAGTGTCCCACATGCCACAACTAGAAGGACCCACAACGAAGAATATACAACTATGTACTGGGGGGCTTTGGGGAGAAAAAGGAAAAAAGAAAATCTTTAAAAAAAAATACATTTTATTCTCTCTCTCTCTCTGTCTCTCTCTCTCACACACACACACACACACAAAATTATTATAAATGGTTTAAACAATAACTTGGATCTTTGAGAATTTTATCAGGCCATACAATTAAAAAGCCAGTACTTATTAACCCTCCAAAGGAAAAAAAAAAGCAAGGGTGATTTTTTTTTTTTTTAGAGGATCTGAAACTACCACTGAAAGACTATCTAAGCGGCAAAGTCAGAACATATTTTCTTCAAATGAATACCAATGCACCAGTTCCCAGGGGATAAAGCTTCTGATATAAGAATTATTTTGTCACACTGGTTTTTACTATCCACCCCACCTAGGAACCAAGCATTGGGACACTCTCTGGGTTGGGTGATACATTTCCAGGCTTCAGTCTCAAGCAACAAGAACAATAATTGGCTTTTATAGTTTTATCTATATATGTATGTGTGTGTATATGTATACATATATATATATAAATATGTATATATAGGTATATCTTCTAGTATCACAGAGAATACAGAAAAGTCTCCTTTGTGAATAAAACTTCCAGAGATTCACTATGGTGCAGACTTAGAGTATAGTAGAAATAAATTTTACTTTAAGAGATTTTTGTTCTTTTACCTCCATTTTTGTTGGATTGGGATTTACTTTATTTCATTCAACTAAAATTACTGAATATACTGTGAGTGTGGGGTATTCAGCAGAGAGATGATAGACATTAGCTCTGTCCATGTGGCAGTGATAGTCTAATGAGGAATATGGTCGTTAAGCAAATGATTGTATGAAAACGTGTCTATTACAACTATGGTTAAGGGCTATAACAGAGTGTGATCATTGTGCCAGAGTTTAGAACAGGAGGCTTTAGCTTGGTTAAAGTGGGGAGATTCCTGAAAGGTTCTCATTTATTCTAAAATCTGAAGGGTAGAGAACAGATGTGTGTGGAGGCCCTAAATCTGGGGATAACCTACCACATTCTAGGAATTCAGAGAAGTCCAGTTGGGCTCTAGCTTAGAGTGCAAAGAGGAGGGCAGCGTACTATGTGACTGAAGAAAGAGTTAACTAGTTGTGTTTACTCAAGTGCAATGGGAAGTTGTATGGAAAAGTTTGAGTGGGGGATTGATGTGATTAAATTTGCATTTTAAAAGACCACTATGACTACTGTGTGAAAAATTGGTTGGTGCTGAGCAAAATAGTCTGTCTAGAGATGATGACACCCTGGGCTTCTAACCAGCATTGGATGGTGACAGGGGAAGGTTTTGAAAATATATTTTGGACGGGCAGCTTGCAGACCTTGGTGATTTGGGTGTGGGCATGAGCAGCTAGGTAGTTTATCTACTACAGATAAAGAAATTTGCGATAGAAGGGACTGTTATATTTTGGAAGAGATACAGAACCTTGATTAAAACACCAAAGCCTGTTTAACTGTTTTCATTGTTGAAATGTTCTTCCTGAGTTATTAATTTAAATTTTAGATACATATAAATATCTTTTACTCTCGAAAGTAAGAGATAGAAATAGAAAAAAAAGCATTCAATCTTGATTTTAAACTATATTACTTAGGCATCTATCAGCTTTTAGTAAATCTGGAACCCATTGGTCTTAGATGGAAAAGTTCTTGAGTGTGTCTGTTTTGTTTGTTCTTAAAGAAAGTAGTCTGGCGATCGTGGGCTTATTCAGCTCCTTCAATTTTAATTTTAGTTTTGAAGATTTTTTTTAACTCAAGTTTTGTAAAAACAAAAATGCTCTATATCACCCTGCCTGTAATCTGCATATGTTGCTCTCCTGTTAGTTCTGCTTTGGGGATTCAGAAGTGGGTAGGATTAGTTGATTAGAATCCAAAAGAAGATGGACTATGAAAAAGCCTTCTTTAAAACCTTACAGCGTTGAAGTCCAACTAATATTTTCCTAAACCTGTAACACTATGTTTATCTTTTTACTACTTTATTATCTCCTATAAATGTATTCCAAGCCATTAAAGGGTACATTTAGAAACCATTTGGGATTATTCCCAGTTTTGGCCTTTAAACCTTCCTATTAATTACCGTAATCTACTGCTAGCAATTGTAACACTTACTGGGAATCATATTTAATCTTGCACAGAATGCAAATGAAATGCTGATTGAATCATTAAGGACAGTCTCCAGTTTCAAAGCTACAGAAATGACTAGAATAGAAATGTGCCTTCCTTTTCTTCAGTAAGAAGATTTCACTATTATTTTAGTTTAAATGTAGCTATGTATATAGACTTCCACTGAAAAGTTTACTGATAACAACCATTTTTCCTTTCTTATCCTTGCCCACTGTTAACCTCATCAGGCTTCTGAAGATTCCTTACATGTTGCAGAGGTAATATACACAGTAAACTTGGCTCAGCGCAATTCTTTTCTTCTCTCTGATTTGTTTATTCACTCAACCAATCAACCCACCAGGCAGCCTACCAACCACCAACCAACCAAACAACCAAATAAACAACATTAAAAAACCTTCCAGGGGCCGGCCCCTGGTTGAGTGGTTAAGTTCGCGTGCTCCACTTTGGCGGCTCAGGTTTTCAGTGGTTCCAGTCCTCGGCGCAGACCTAGCACCCCTCATTAGGCTATGCTGAGGCGGCGTCCCACAAGCCACAGCTAGAAGGACCCACAACTAAAATATACAACTATGTACTGCAGGGCTTCGGGGAGAAGGAAAAATTAAAGCAAAAAAATTTTAGTGAAAAAAAAACCTTCCAGCTTCCTAATACTCTTGGGCATTGGCAATGAAAAGATGAAGACATTTTCCTTGAGCCAGAGGAACTTAAATCCCAGTGGAAGGAAATCATTGTGTAATCAGTAATTGCAGTAAAGTCTTATAATTGCCACGATAAACTTTTTTTTCCATTTGATACATATGTCTATGATCAAATAAGATTGAGAAATACTGGGTGAAGAAGTTAAGTAAATTTCTCTACCGCAGGACTCTACAACATTTCGAGTGCTAACATACTTTGTGAATCTCCAAAGAGGGCATCTGATATGACGTGGTTTCCAATTTTGTTGCCAAAAGTTAGAGATGACAATCAGGATAAGAAGAAATTCCAAACCATAATTCTTGGCTAAGCTGCCAACAGGGACCATGAAGAGAACATAAAGAACTTTCAAATGTGGCTTTTACTTTTTAGGGAAGAAGAAAGATAAACAGGGCTACATAAATCCAAATTTCAACTTTGTCTTCTTTATTTCCATCTTACTCAGTCCAGCACTCTCCCTTCCCCCTGCCGGGCATCTTTGCACTCACTTTGAGGCTTCTGTGCTTTTGAATTTCTCATAAATGTTAGAAAGTAGCCATTTGTCCTGTTGCTGATATTTATCCATCCTGATATTCTAACATTCACAAATGCTTGCATTTTTAAGCCTATTATCTAATTATAGAGTGAAAAGGATTATCTACAGTTAAAGGAATTTGGGAAAATAGTTTTGTTCTCTTTTTGTTTTTGATGGGAGATTAGCCCTGAGCTAACATCTGCCAGTCTTCCTCTATTTTGTATGTGGGACACTGCCACAGCATGGCTTGATGAGTGCTCCATGCTGGGATCCGAACCTACAAACCCTGGGCCACCAAAGCAGAGCATGCAAATTTAATCACTATGCCATCGGGCCAGCCTCTGTCTTATTTTTTTTTAAGGAATGTTGACATCCCAAAAGACACATAAGGTTTTTTTCTTTTTTAACAGTTTTTGAGTAAAATACAATTTTATAGTCATGATAATGGAGCTAACCGGACATGAGAAATAATGATTCAATCCAGAATTACATACTTAAATATTAATATGAATATGAATACCAGGTATTACATAAACCTGAAGTTTTTCTAAATATTAATCATAGTTTTTATTTTGAAAAATAATATATTTTTCCAAAGTTTCTTTTCAATTTATGAAACAATTAAATATACACAACCTCACTTGGCCCTAACCATAAATTGGTGAGATATAGGTATTGTTATTTACTAATATTACTGTCTTTCCCATTTTGTCTGTGAGGAAACTGCAGTATGGAAATATGCAGCAACCTGTCCAGGGTCAGTCACGCAGTTTAAGCCAAGTCTACAGATCTCCTGACCCCTTTGGACTCTGGCCACCCCACCAGGCTGCTTCTGTACTGTTAGATTAAGAATCAGCATTTGCTGATATCAAAGTCTCTTCATAAAGCAAGAGGGCTGAATGCTGGGGCCTTGAATCTCCAGTTCTTGCACCACTCTAGCAAATTACTTGCTCCGTACAGACGTGCTCAGTCACCAGTAGAAAATGACAAAGCCACGTGTTATGTCAAAGGCTAAGCAGCTTGGTAGGATGTGCTCACGCTCTAAGTGACTTGCTCCCATTCACCAGCCTCTACAGCATTAAGAATTATTGCATGTCACACACCTCAGCATTCTTAAGTATTTGAAACCACAAATGTTAAGTTTCTGAATCCCAAGGCTTTTATTAGTTGTGAAAATATCCTAATGATTTTCCAAACTGTGGTTCCCTTCTAAAAACAATTCTTAATTACTGCTTTCATTTAGTTAGCCACGCACTTTTTGTCTGTCAGGCAATGCTAAGCCAGGGGTTACTGCAATGAAAGAAAAAGACAAAAATCCCTGCTCTCACAGAGTTCTTGTTCTAATGAGGGGACAGACAACAAACAAATAAGTAAAATAAGGCAACAAGGAGGTGGGGAGTGCTTTGAGAAGGACAGCCCCTGAAGACTGCCAGTGAACGTGGCCTTGCCAAGTGCTGCTGCTACAAGGTCAAAAGAAATGGTTGTGCTTTAAATGAACACTGGTCTCTGACTGGCAAAAGAGAAATTAAGAATAGCTTGAAAAGTGGAATACAGTTGTTAGAATATTTCAAGGTAAGATGCTTACAGCAAATCTAGCTTATTTAAGCCTTTGGATAACAACAAGAACAAAACTCTTTATGTCTAGTCCACAGTTTACTTGCAGAAATCCAGATTGGTACTTAGTTACATCAGTTATGCGTGTTGGTTGCCCTTGTGCATGAATGTCTCCCCTGAAAGAGGTCTAACCTGCCCCTCCCCTGCCGTTCACAGGCGTCACACCCTGGCGTTCTCAATGGCTTATCCTACCCTGTTTCTTTTACTTTTTTCTGTAACAATAATTAGCGTCTAAACATACTATATCATTTATCTACTGAACACGTTTATATTTTACTTTCTCCCACTAGCCTGTAAACTCCGGGAGGGGAAGGAGTTTTTATTTTTTCACTGCTTCTATATCCAGAGAGTATCTGATACATGGTAGGTACTCAACGTTTACTTTTTGGAAGAATGAATGTTAGCATAGGGAAAAATATTAATTGAATATTCATTTTGAATTGCTTAAATATACATCTCATGTACTTTATATTGTGGCTGCTATATCCGGTCATTGACCCAGAAGCTGTATGCTCATTCACTCTAATCCTTGATTCTCTTCTACGTAGATTTTCTGGTGCCCATTTTACAGATGAAGGATGAAATCGAGGCTTGGAGAGGCTTATTAAGAACATTTTCTTAAGTATCTTTTATTTGTCAAAGGACATATTCCCATTAAAAATTGAAGCCAGGATTTGAACTCCATTCTGCCTGGTTCCATATTAAATTTTTTTATGATTCAAAACTTCAATAATGTCATTTCTCCAAATTTTAATTGCCTGTTATGCAAGAAACATTTTGAATGCCTGCAAAGCACATAAGAATGTAATTCTCCAGCTGGATCAGTCTCTGGTCTCTGAAGTATGGTTTCTGTCAGTGACAATAGTACCAATAGATATCTTGAAGATGAAAGTAGTGTCATTCTAGACACCAACCTCAAAAGATTAGTTATGACATTCCAATTTATTTCAGTAACCCATCATGAAACTGTCACCCATGGACTTTTAACTTTTTTGAAGATGCTTCCCTACGTATCTTTTTGGATTTGGCACTTTTCCTGACTCTCCTAAGATTTCGAATTTTCTTTTCCCTGTAAGGTTTTTGGCTTTGCTCGCTCCTCTGGCCTTAGCCTCTTCTGTTATGGCTAAGTGCTGTGTGCCCCTCTACTCCCACCCCCAGCTCCTTGTCCCCTGTCCTTTATTCCATAGTTGCCACTTTGGTCCCCACAGGGATTGCGAAATTTTGGTAACTATCTTCTTTCTTCCATAGTGGGCCTTTTCTTTTTATTTTTTTTTCTGGTTTGGTGTGTATGTGTATGTGTAATTTTGGCATTTAACTGGTTTTCATTTCCCCATTCCTTTTTTTTTTTTCTGAGGAAGATTAGACCTGAACTAACATTCATTGCCAATCCTCCTCGTTTTTGCTGAGGAAGATTGGCCCTGAGCTAACATCCATGCACATCTTCCTCTACTTTATATGTGGGACACCTGCCACAGCATGGCTTGCCAAGTGGTGTGTAGGTCCGCACCCAGGATCCGAACCAGCAAACCCCGGGCTGCCGCAGCAGAACATGCGAACTCAACCGCTGTGCTGCTGGTCCGGCCCCTCATTTCCCCATTCCTTATGTTATCATCCTTTGCCTCACCATTTTCCAGCATGTTTATCTGAAGGATTCTCACAAAAAGTTTTCTCTTTCCTTGGTTCCCTGTCATTTATTTTCCTTTTTTTAAAAAAAATATTCCTCCCTGGTGATTCTTTTACCTCTTTGGCTGCGTTAACTGTTTGCTACGAAATGATATTGTTTCCTTTAAGATCTCTTAGCTTCACATTTTGCCTCTTTTTTTTTCCCTTCCCATTTTCTTTTTATCCATAGAGCAGATCACTTGTTCTGAATATCTTCAAAAATAACCATATTCCAATCAGACAGGTCCCCATCAGAGTCAGAAGGAGGGGCTAGAGTTTCCCCAAAGCAGTGCACACTGGGGATGGGACACAGCCGCCAGCTGGAGCTGCTGGCATTTTAAAATCCCAGGAGGCTGCAGCAGCATGTTCCAGGCCCTTATCTCCCTAATGCACATGTGCTGCTTGTCAGTTCAAATGTCAGCTCCTGGTGGTATTACTTCAAGACAGTAGGCTTTGTGTTGAAATGGAAGGAAAATATTTTTAAACCTACTTGAGTGCCTGGGAAATTACCATTTTTGGATACAAAAGAGCCTGCCACCTTAACAGTCTATCAGTAGGTAAAAGCTACTGACACCAGTGCCAGGTTTGAGCCCAGGATCAGTTACAGTTGGCAGGAATAGTACTGAGCCACGGTGTTCTCAGGATGTTGTTAGTAAGGCATTTTATTTATATCTCAGTGAGACAGTCCTACCACTTGCAAGGCCAAAGAGAAGGACTTTGGGGGCCCTTAAATGTAACGACATAGACAGGTGCCACCTTTTCACCCTTGTATATTGATATTTGATTGGTGACACTAGATGGCAAAACAATGATCATTGCTCTTTGATAGTTAGTACAGGCATGATCTTTTTGAAAGCACTTAATTAAAATATAATGAAAATACCAAGTCATAGTACATATAATTTAGGAATCGTTAGTGCTATCAAGTCAATTCTGACTCCTAGTGCCCCTGTGTACAGCAGAGTGCCCACTTTTTGCGCCATCTTCTCACCCTCTGGTGCTGTATCAGACAATGCTCTGCTGATAGTCAGAGGGTTTTCATGGCCAATTTTTTGGCAGTGGGTGGCCAGGTCCTTCTTCCTGGTTTGTCTTGGTCTAGCAGCTCCTCTGAAACCTGTCCACCATGGAGGATCCTGGTGGTATTTGAAATACTGGTGGCACAGCTTTCAGCATCCCAGCAACAAATAGCCATCACAGTCTGACAACTGACAGACGGGTGGTGTGGTAGCAGTGAGAGCGCCAAATCTTAACCACTAGACCACCAGGGCTTTGACTATTCATATTGTAGAAGAATTCTGTACTTTCCAATAGAATCCTTTCAGTAGTGCTTCAAAAAGAGGTTTTCTTACATTTTAAGTGAAACCTAAATTTAACACATTTAATGTAAAGCATAAAATACATATATATGGGTAAAACAGCCTGCTCCACTCACAGAACGTTGTGCATTTCAGGATAAACCATTGTCATCTCAAGATTTCCTCACTCCATCGTCTTCTGAAGTCTTGCTCCCTGATCAGTCTGCTATTTTCAAGTTATTGTAACTAAGTTGTTCAGACTAGATAGTTTCTCTCCTGACCCTACTCATTCCTCAGACCTCCAGGTATGTCAGATTTACAAAACTGCCAGAGAGTAAGTTTATGCAAAGGAGAGTTGAGTATACATACTTGCTTTTTTTCCTTCTTTCCAAGTACTGTTTTTCCTTTAAGACACCATTAATTGCCCCAGCCTTGAGTAACTTTTGCCTTCCCTTAAAGGCCTCTACTATTGTCTACACCTCTCATTTGGTAGTGGCAAATGCTCCTTGTATAATTTATCTTTTATGAATGTTCCTCACCTCCTGGTCTAGATACTAATTAGAGGACCTGTGTTATATCTTTTTGGTATCTGCATTATCAGAAAAATGCTTTAACATGCTATTTCTCCAACTTTCTTGTTGAGTTGTAGATTGTATTTCAGTCGGTGTAGGCTGGGGCCTGAAATTCTGCATCTATGACCTTCTCAGGTGTTATGACACAGCTGGCCTACAGACCACACTTCAAGTGTCAAGTCTCTGGCAGACGTTCAGCAGATGTCTGTTGATGATGCTTTTTGTGTCAAAAAAGGACAAAAGATTTAAATTTTTAATTTACATGCTTCATTTGTCTGCAATAGGAAAACAGCAGTAAGTCGATTTCTGTGAATAATTAAAGATGTAGGATGTCTTTTGTTTTTTTCTGATGTATCTATCTGATCAATAGGAATAGATGTTAGCTTATCCATCTTAATAGATACCAGACCGGGTGAGATTTTATGTGAATAACTTCTATTTCTGCCTTCACTAGATTTCGGCTTGAAAGCAAAAGCCTTTATAACACATTTCCAGTCATCTGAGCTATCCAGTCTTTTTCTCTCTTTTGCTCTCCTTCAGGACATCTAGCTTTTAGGAACAGTTTTCCTGGTAAACTCAGATACTTCCGGTATCACATTTCAGGGTCTAGAATTATGTATATACTTACTATAAATCCTATAAAAATCTTTCCTTCCCTTTTTCAATGCACTCAAAAGTAAGCCATTAGGAATTTATCAACAAGCAATGAACCTGAGTCCTCAGGCTTCAATGGCAACCAAGAAACTCGTGCTCCTTATCGCAGAGTGTATTCCTTATCCCTCTCGTTTCCCCAAATAGAGAGTGCATTGAAGATAATCCTAGGAGATTATAGACCTCAAACTTTGATTGCCAATATTTAATTATCCAAGTAGGACTCATTTTTCTGGATATTTTGCTAGAAATAGTTCATTTGCTTCCTTCTTATGACATGTAAGTGCCAAATGCTATTTGGTGTGAGACTACTTGGCCTATACATTTTTTTATAATGCCTCTCTCCCCAGGCCCCAAATCTATTTCAGTTCCTCACAAGTGAAATCAGGCAAACTAAAATTGACGACATCTCTGTTCTTAAGTGATGAAATGAAACTTTTTTTTTTTTGAGAAAGATTGGCCCCTGAGCTAACATCGTGCCAATCTTCCTCTACTTTCTTTATATGTGGGATGCCTGCCATGGCTTGACAAGCTGTGCGTAGGTCCATACCCAGGACCTGACCCGCGAACCCCATCTGCCGAAGTGGATTGTGCGAACTTAACCACTGTCCCACCAGGGAGGCCCTGAAGTGAAACATTTTTTAATATAATTTTTACTGTTTGCTTTTCAATTACTGAAGCAGTTCATGTTTATTACCTTCACCCCCTAAAAAAGCAAACAAAAATAAGGAAAATCGTGGAGAAGAACCAAGACTAAACAAAATAATTTAAAAACCACTTTTGTTTCTCTACTTCCCAGAAATAAACACTGTTAACATCTTGGCCTCAAACCAAAACATCTTTTTAATGCATATTATAAAAATAAAATTAAGATCGTGCAATATTTACTATTTTGTAGCATCTTTATTTAATTAAAAAATATGTTGTGTTCTTTTCTGATGTCATTAAACATACTTCCATAACATGGTTATTAAGAGCTGCGTAGTATTCCAGCATATGAATTAGTTAACTACTCCCCTACTGTTGACTTTTATGGCAATTTTGTGGTTTTTTAAACATTTGTTGTCTAAGAATGCTTGCAACAGAAAGTGCCTGCAGTTGTGTGTCACTATAATATATAAAATATCTGTTAGTATAGATAATTGTATTATAAGTTAACTCCATATATTTCCTAAAAAGCTTACAACATTGCCATTAATATATTCATTTATTTTAAATTTCCTTTTTTAAGTAAAAATTTAAAGCAGTTTATAAAAATGTGTGCAATGTAATGATAAATTGGAGGAGGGAGTGAGGAAATCGGGGAGGCTGGGGGACTAGTCAGGGAAGATCATTCTTTTGGGACGTGTATTTGAGGTGCTAGCAGAAGACCAGGGTTGGGATGGCTGGCATTCAGTCCAATTACTATCAAATGACAGCTTTGAAATCACTTTTTCTGTGGCTTCCTAAAATATGCAACTATACAACTAGTTGAATTTCAAAGTTATCATTTGTTAAAAAAAAAAAGAAAGATTGCTTTATTCCAGCAGTATAAAAGAAATCGAATTTCTATAATGCATTCTGAACATTGCTCTGGCAGGGAGAAGCAGAGATCAGAAAGTCTAGAAGAGAATGACTAAGGAAATGGAATTTTTTTTAACAAAATAAATTTTGTGTTTCAAGATGATTGTCATAGTTTACAATTCAATTAGGAAGAGAAAATGAATTTCAGGGGAGGATAAAGTTACCTTTTAGAATATAACTCCTGAAGAAAGTCTTTTTACAGTAAAGACTTGGGGAAGGTTAAGAAGATACTTCTGAAGGCAACAACTTTAATCCAAATTATCTAGGCAATGGGATACTCCGATTTATTAAATGTTCTCATTTATAGAATACTTCAGCATATTCTGTACACAAAAGAGTGCTTTTAAAAAATGTGTTACCAAGAAAATATGCTCGACATTGCAACTATGGTTTATTCTTTCCTTTATAAATAAGGATCTTCCCTCAAGGCTATATGTAAGAATGTGAGTTATAGCATTATGGAGGAATAAAGGAGTATATATTTTAAAAATATGTACTAGAGAAGTTCAACAAATTAAATGAAAGATCTTTTACTATAATGTGACCTCTAATGTTTAGAGTGAATTGGTCTTTTCTACACTATGGATAGTCACTGGAAGATTCAGTAGTTCTTCGGGGAATTTAGGTGTGTCTTAATATTCCAACTGGAAAAGTCTCTTGTGATTTAACGCTACTCTGGTGGATTGCTCCCATCTCATTTCATTTTCTCCACATGGTGTTTTGTATCTGTGATGAAATAGTAATATTATCCTCAATCAAGGTCACAGAGCAAGTCACTTTCAGAGCCATGAGATTAGTGCTTAGAGTTCTTGATTCCATTCTTAGACAGGTGTGCCCTAGTTTGAGAAAATCTGATACACAAAACCACTAACTCACAAAATAGATAAATTAAGTGTGATTACTTACATTTCAAAAGGAGTTGCTTTGGGGTTCCTTAAAATAGGCACATCTGAAGAGTGTAATATAGTCAAAGGGACCTGGACCCTTGGTAACCAAGAGGCCTAATTTCTCTACCCTATCGTTAACTACGTTAATAAAGTGTATAAATCTGGGCATGTTGGTCATTTCATTCATTTATTCACTCTTGCACTAAGTCATTACTACTGTTACTCAATGAATCTTTCATTCTCTGACATCATAGTGTCATCCTTTCATTCTCTGCGTGTTGGATATACAAAGGTTATAGTCCTTGTCCTTAAGGAGTTTACATACCACAAGAGTAGTGGGACAGATGTGTAAAGAAATAAATAGAATAAATTTTTCATGGTAGAGGCAAGCTGGCCTGTTAGGAGACCACTATGGTCTAAACAAGATAAGAGTAAACTGTGGTAGTAGGGGTAGACTAGACTTGGAAAGAAAGGAAAGGATGCTATGTTAAAGAAATAGAATCCATGCGACTTAATGACAGATTGGATATGGGGCCCGAGGGGAAGAGAGGAGTCTTAGGATGACTCCCAAGTTTTTGGCCTAGGTAACTTGATTGAATGGTGGTGCTATTCTGGAATAGAAGGAATTTAGGAAAGGGAGGATTTGGGGCAAAGATAATGATATTAGTTTTGGGCAAGTTGAGTATGAATTCTGTACAATACCCAGGTGAAGCTGGTTCAGCAATTGTATATTCCAGTTTGGAACTCTGGAAAGAGGACTGGGCTGAATTTAGAAATTAGAGGGTCATCTGAAGAGACATGATTACTAGTGAATGAGATTGCCCAGGGAGAGCCAGAAGATAAGAAAAGAGCAAACAGGGAACCCTAGGCAGGAGGAAGGTGTAAATAAAGGAGCCTGAGGAGAAACTGTCAGGAGGAGAACCTGGACTGGGTGTCATGTGGGCTGAGTAAAGGGAGAGCTTGTGGAATAAGGGAATGTTCCATAGAGCTAAATGCTGAAGAGAAGTCACAAATGGAGAGAATCTGTGGCCAATTAGAAGATTATTGGTGTCCTTTGCCAGAGCAGTTTAGGTAGAGATGTGGGGCAGAAGGTTAAAGAGTAAATAGAAGTGGAGATTATCAAGACTACTAAAAAGGGAAGGGAAGAGATGGGGCAGTAATTAAAGTTATTTAATTTTTAATGATGGGAGAGACATCAGCATTTTTATAGGATGTAGGAAAGGAGCTATTGGAAAGAGAAAGATTGAAATTAAGGAGAAAGGGAATTATATTGGAGCAAATTTCCTGACCTAGAGTGGCCAAGAGATGGGAGGGTGAACGTTTTAAAAAAATTATTTTATTCAGGTCATATTGGTTTATAACATTGTGTAAATGTCAGGTGTACATTATTATATATCAGTTTCTGTACAGACTGCATTGTATTCACCACCAATAGTCTAGTTTCTTTCCGTCACCATACACATGTGCTCCTTTACCCTTTTCGCCCTCTCCTCACCCCCTCCCCCTCTAAGAGAACAGATTACCACTAATCTGTTCTCCTTGTCTATGTGTTTATCTTCCACATATGAGTGAAATCATACAGTGTTTGAAACACTTCTTCCTTTGACACTGAATGGAAGGAGACGAGGTGAGGATAAAAATATATATAACTGTGGGTATAGGAATTTTAAGAAGGTGACTCGTGATAGTCTCAATTTTTTCTGTGAAGCAGGAAACAAAGTTGTCTGCTGAGATGAAAGATGTAGCTAAGGATGGAAGTTTGAGGATAATGGTGAACATTTGCAATGCCAGGTGTGGAGGATAAGTGGGCAACGGGCATGATAGATAGATAGATAGATTAGAGAGATGATTAGATAGATAGATAGGATTATAGCCTGGGATGGCAGTGTGAGAAGCATGGTTAGATTGACTGACCTCAAGGCTGTTGTCCTATGTAGACCAAGGTCTCTTTTAGTGTCAGAGAGGTTAATACTGCAGAGAGCAGTTGTGGCTCAGCTTTTAGATAGAATGTCGCTGAGAAATTATATGTGGGTCAAGGAAGAGAGCTACTAGTCTCTAGATCTCTGTTGTCTAATATGGTGGCCACTAGACACATGTAGCCCTCAAGCACTTGAAACATGGCTGGTTCGAATTGAGATGTGTTGTACATATAATATACACTTAGGACTTTGAAGATTTAGTAGGAAATAAGAATATAAAATAGCTCATTAATAATTTTTATATTTACTGCCCTTTGAAATTATAATATCTTGGATATATAGGCTTTTTTTGTGGTCAGTGCCGTCAAATCGATTCCTACCCCTAGGGACCCTTTGAACAGCAAAGTGGAACCCTGCCAGTCTTTTTGCACCATCCTCTCACCATCCAGCACTGTATCAGCCAATGCTCTGCTGCTATTCATAGGGTTGTCATGGCCAATTTTTTTGAAAGTGAGTGGCCAGGGCCTTCTTCCTAGTCTGTCTTAGTCTGGAAGCTCCACTGAAACCTGTCCAATATGGGTGACCCTGCTGGTATCTGAAATACCGGTGGTGTAGCTTTCAGCATCACAGCAACATGCAGCTGCCACAGTGTGACAACCGACAGACAGATGGTGTGGTTCTCTGACTGGGAAATAAACCTGGGCCAAGGTCATGAGAGCACCGATTCTTAACCAGTACACCACCAGGGCTGGCTATATAAAAGATTAAATAAGTTATATTATTAAAATTAGTTTCACTTTTTGTTTTTACTTTTTCTTATGACCCACATTGTATTTCTATTGGACAGCACTGTCATTGGTAGTTATGGGAGATGATTAGATGGTTTCCAGAATTACTAACCTCGGACTGACTCTTAGCTGCTCACAGTGACTTTAAGGAGTATTGTAGAGGCCTGGGGCAGTTTAGGGAAGTAACCTTTTGGAGAGAGTTTGTGGTAAGTGGTTGGATCTTTGGTTACTCTCTTTCTTCAGTGCTGGATAAGAGGTCTAAGACTGCCCATAGAACAAGGTTATCTATATCTGTAAAAAACCTCCTCTGTCAACACAGTAGAGGGTTGTGAGATTCATATGAACTGGTACATGCTTGTCAAAATGAAAGTACTATGTAAGTGCCTTATCGTTAGCTATAATTTTGAGTTTATTTATAATATTATGAAGACAATGATTATGTTTACTGATGAGTATCTCCAATTTGGCCAGACACTTGTGGGCATTATCTCATTTAATTCAGCGTGGTATACTGAACCAGGCCTTTAAGATATCAAGATCTTTCCACTAACTGCTGAGATTTATGTTGCTACTATAGAATAAATAAACATATTAAATTTTATAAAACTCTCCATCCTATTTCATAAATTGAAGTGTGCCTATAGTAGGATGAGTTTGTTAGGCCACTGCTATTTCTGATGACACTTTTATAACTGTGCTGCTGTGTAAGAGATTTCAGCAAGAGGACTAATTGGTTTTGGGTGACTTTTGAGGGAGCAATTTCAAGAGAATGATGAAGGTGAAAGCCAGATGGCAAGAAGGTACTTACTAAGTAGGAGCAGGGAATATCAATTTCAGTAGAGGTGAGGAAGAGAGACGGAACCTCAGAGTCTCACTGAAGGTTCAGAGCAGGAAACAGAAAGCACCCTAGGGGTTTTTTTTTGAAAAAGGGATTTAACACAGGGAAGATGTTTACAGACTCACTGGAAGGGCTGTAGTCCCTGAAGTCAGGAGTTGCCATTGGAACTACTGATTTCAAGGTCACTTGACCATCCCTGCGTATAGAAGCCGGGAGTTGCTGCTGCTGCCTCCACTGCTGACTCCAGCACAGACTCTCGTACCCAGGAATCTGGTGACTTAGGCACTGAGTCTGGCTACTACAACTGCCTCCAAACACTCAAGGCTCCCACCTTGTCTGCCAGTAGCAACATTAGCAGGAAGATGGCCTCTGCATGGTTCTGCCTTCCAAATCTCATTGGTGGCACCTAATTGACATCAAGAACTCTAGCCAAAAGGGTGTTAGCAGAATGTAGCTTTTAGATTTCTTACCTCCATCCAGAAAGAGCACAGGATGAAGTGTTCAGAGAGCCACTTTGTAGAGTCTACCACACCTGACTTATGCTGCTTATTCTAAACCGTTTGTAGGGAACATGAAGTACTTGAGAAGAAGGAGAAGAATTTCTGAGCCAGAATATTCAAAGGGAATAGCATACGTTTTCATACTTGAGATAGGAAAGAGCTTGGTGGCTCTGAAAAACTGGAAGGGGTTGATGTGACTAGATCTCTCAGGTGAGGGTGGAGGGAAGCAGGAGTCAGGTCATGCAGGACTTTACAGATCATGTTAAGAATTTTGAATTTTCTTTTAAGAAGGAAAGCATCAGAGCGTTTTAGGTAGGGAAGTGATATGATTCAGTTATGTTTTATAAAGCTCACTCTGACTGCTCTGTGGAGGATATATGCATCGGGAGCAGTAGAATCTAGGAGACTAGACAGACCAGTAAGAGTGAAAGCTAAGGAACCAGTAGTCTATCCAAGAGAATCTGGTGGCAGAGTGGAGATAGGAAAAAGTAGACTGACATGGTCTGTATTTCAGCATTTGTGTTGACAGGACTTGGCAATGAATTGGGTGATAGAGGTGACAGGAATGGGCCCAGCTATTTTACTATTTTCTTCCTTTAGGGAAGTTTCCGAGTATTGAGCTGTAGATTTCTTTAGGAGAGTAGAGGAAGATTGTCTATCAGTTCTTTATTTTATCAGGATGTGGGGGACGGTGCAGAGCACTTCTTTTTGGGGGAGAGCTTGAGAATGCCTCTCGAGTTTCTCAGTAGTAATATTGACTATACTGCAAAGGTTAAATCTCTTATAAGGTAGTATTTGGGAGAAAGAAAAGAAATAGGAACATATTTACCAAAAAGTAATATCATTTTTCTCTGTACTAGTGTTTGTTCTCAGACTTGACTTATGTAAATGAGTCCTTGTGGTTTTTGTTAAAATGTAAAGTAATTTACATAAAAGTGAGCAAAGAGATTTTCCCCAACTATTTAATAACAGGAGAATCATCATTTTACGTTTTAAAATAACAGCTGTGTCGAAGCCGGCTGTATTTCAGCCAGTGCCTATTGTTGGCTGAAGTAGCCAACAGCTCAGTAACAGGCAGTGATTACTCTGGCATGCGGTCTGTTGAAGGCTGGTGGAAAAGACAGCATCAAGTGGTCTAAATGTTTCACTTGAAATCACATTTAATTATGACCCTCTTTGGGGCCAGCCTGCTTGCACAGCGGTGAAGTTCGCACCTTCTGCTTTGGCGGCCTGGGGTTTGCCGGTTCGGATCCCAGGTGTAGACCTACTTACCGCTTGGCAAGCCACGCTGTGGCAGGCATCCCACATATAAAGTAGAGGAAGATGGGCATGGATGTTAGCTCAGGGCCAGTCTTCCTCAGCAAAAAGAGTAGGATTGGCAGCAGATGTTAGCTCAGGGCTAATCTTCCTCAAGAAATTAAAAAAAAAATTATGACTCTCTTCAAGTTCTATAAATTTACATTACAGCTAATTCCTATTTAATGAAAAGGGAGATGTGAAGCCTGTCAGGGCTCACAAACCAGATCTTTTAATGATCCCTCATATATGAACAATTTATGTGATCTTGAGAGCTAATAAGTGTGTTTACTGTGAATTCTCTGATGGCTCATTCAATGAGAGTAATACATAAGTAGTTAAGTTTAATTTTGCAGTTACTCTTTCTGAATCCTATGCATAGGTTCTAGAAGGATCCTTAGACTTACAGAAAGTAAGCTTTGGCTCTGTTCTCTGGTTTCTTTTCCTGCTTCCAATTCCTTCCAGTGTTTCATCATCTTGTTTTAGTTATGAATTAGTCTGATGTTGCTTATCTCCCAGGAATATAAACCTGCAAATAACTTAGTTAATATAATATTGATGCAAATAAGAAAAGCCATTTTAGGGTCAGCTTTGCTGAGACGTCTTTGAAGTATCAGAGGAGTCAAGGAGGGGATTTAGCAGGTACTTTTTAATATCACAGGACGCATTTTTGAAAAATATCAGTATTGGCTAGAACCGTGACTATTTGCTGTTTTAATCATGATAGTTGCTTCGTTGGCCTTTGATGTTAAGTTCTGTTACCCTCATTGCCTATGAAATGAGGGCAGTGATGAGAACACGATTTTCTGTTTTGTTTCACAGCTGCTTTAGGGTTTCCAAGACTGGAGCTATGCTAGTTCCTCTTTTAATATTTGCCCGTTTATCATATCACTGCTGGCATGGTTGTCCTTTAGTTTGGGGAAGACTTTTTTCCTTTTACTTAGAATTTTCCCAAAATTAGACTAATGGGCAGGTGAGATTATCTGCCATGTACCACTCATTATATGAATGTATTCTATAGGTGTTCACAAAGTTGCCTTTCTTAAAAGACAGTAAATTTCACAAATCTCTTCCAAATTTAATTCATGCCTTAAGTGGAAGGTCATTTTCGCTCTAGCGTCTCTCCTGTATTCTTGAACTGAAACAGAATGGCTTTCTATGGAAGCAATTTGTTTTCTTTGTCCAGACATATGTTATCTGTCTGATAGACCTGTTACTCAGTGAACAATAATATGCTTTATAATGCACACAGCAATAGAATAATTACATAACCTTTCTCTTTGTTTTCGGTATTTTGCTAATCACCATTCTCCTTAGTGCATTTTTTCCATGTCTTAGATTTAGAGGTCATTCTTTAAGCCAAAATTCTTCCTCCTACTACAGGATTACCCGAGCAGAATTTTTAGCACTTACGATGGGCCATACAAGAACGAAGGGTTTGACTTCGTGGGGCTGAGCAGGCAAGGTTGTAGCTGGGGGTGAATATCCAGGAATTTGGCGGAGTTTGAAAGACTGCACACCCTCTAAGTGCAAACAAATATTGCGCTTTGCAAAGTCTCATTTCCTCAGCATAACCCATCACTTATAAATACTAACTTTTAAAAAATTGTTCATGGTGTTAAATGAAAATTGCTTGTTGGCTCTTTGTGTTGCTTTTGTGTATCTGATACTTATTTCTGCTCCACGTGCGGAGGGGGCTGTGTGTGGTGGGGTGGTTTTCACTGTGGAGCACGAGAGCGAGAGGAGCAGGAATCTGTTAGGAACAATCAGGGAAACTCTGCTAGGAAATCGATGGGGAAAATCTGTAGAGGATTCTTCTGGAATTTCATTTTTAGTATTTCAGTATGTTTTCCTTTTATAGGCATATATGATATTTTATAGTAATCAAAACTAAAATCAGTGTATCAATAAATTTTCCCAAAAAATGGGCTAAAATGAAAGCCTAAATTTTAACAGCAGCTATGAAGAAGATACTTGTTGTTCTGTCTTTATGCTTCATCATTACTGTTTACCTAAAGAAAATATCTTATACCAGTAAAAATATTTCATATTTTCTGATGCTTGTTTACTTATAGAGTATTATCTAATTTAAATGTCTTACTATTTGATTATTTAAACTTTTACCTTTATTCTAAAATTATAATGAAAATTCTTGAGAGATGTTATATATTAAAAGATACTTGAATATTTGATTGGATTCTCTTTGACAAATATCAAAATATATCCTTTTTTTGGATCTCTTTAATAATTGTCTCATTTTAATTTCCTTTTATTCTAAGGTTATATTAATAAAATTGCCATGCTGTGGTAGGCGTCCCACATACAAAGTAGAGGAAGGTGGGCACAGATGTGCGCTCAGGGCCAGTCTTCCTCAGGAAAAAGAGGAGGATTGGCAGCAGATGTTAGCTCAGAGCTAATCTTCCTCAAAAAAAAAAAATGAATAAATAAATAATAAAATTAATGGCTATTACCTGTTGAAAGTTTACCATATGCCAGACACTGTTCTAAATATTTTCATATGTATTTAATCCTTTAATTCTCACAACAACACTGTGAATTAGGTCCTATTTGTGTGCTTATTTTACAAATGAGAAGATTAAGGCAGGCACAGAGAGGTTAAGTACATGGCATGGTCACACAGCTAGTAAGTGGCAGAGGCGAAATTCAAACCCAGAGAGCCTTCCTTCACAACCATTGCTCTTCATTCCTACTCCATCCTGGCTCCCTGAATAGAAATTTTGTCATTTTATGTCAGTCAAGAAATAGTTTCAAATATTTACTGTGTGTTCATAAGTAGGACATAGAATATCAAAAAAGTTTTATATAATGTTAAGGGTTGAGAGTCTAGTGAGTAAAAGTAATAAATAGAAATAAAATATAAAGCCACCCTTATTTTCTAATTTATCAAAATGTTTTTCTTAAAGTTAATGCATTTACAACTGACATTTGATGAAAATCTTGAAAATAAGACTTAAGTAATTAAATAAATTCATACCTTTAAAACATGCTTAAGTATTGAAATCACCGGTGTGAATACTGCTCAGCACCGTTGTACCATAAGTTACACCTGTCATAATTCTTGGTGACTTCCATAGCCATAATGGTAACGCATTCAAGACGTTGGCCTCTCAATCTGTCGTCCTCCTTTCTTCCAACATTCTTGCCCTCCACCTGACCTTAGCCACAGTTAAACCTTGAAACTAGCCATTATAAATCACTGTAACTTCTTCTCCTCCCGTGTTTCAGTTTCGAGTTTCCTATCTCTTAACTTTCCAGCCCATTTCCTCTAACACACTGATTTCAGTAACCATCCCCTCCCAACAGGAGCTCTAACCCATTGATCTACCTTTTCATTGTCTCTCATCCCTCCAACCCCTAGGTCCTCACTTACTTTCTTATTCAATTTAAATTTTTTTGTCCATCATTATTATCATTCCCTTGCATACACTATCAACTCCCTTATCCCTCTCTTTTTTTGATTGTATTCTCTTGGTAAAATCCCCCACACTCATTAAATTCAACTCTGTACCTAATCTTTGCCTGCACCCCTACAGCTCAACATGGCTGGAGAAGAATACACAGAGATCCTGAATGTTCTCCTTTTGCATTCATGATCTCTAACCTCAAGAGGGCCCTTAGTGCTGCTCAGTAAACATATTATGCTTTTCTAGTCCATTCACTTTCCTGCTTTCTTAAAATATATCTTATACCTTCTCTTCTCTCCTCAGATCCCAAAACCTCTTCCCCATTCTTCCTCTCAGCTGATGATAATCTTGCTGCCTGTTTCACTAGAAAATAGAATCAGTCAAAAGAGAACTTCTAGAGGGAACTTTAGAAATGTTCTATCTCTTGTTTAGGATGATGATTGCATGAGTGTATACATTTGACAAAATTCATGGGGCAGTATACTTAAAACCAATGCATGTTATTGTATGTAGATTATCACTCAATAAAAATTTAAATTGGAGAAAAAGCTTCCATAAGTTCCCACCACTACCTACACCCACCTACCTGCCACTGGGCCCATATACTGTCTTGATGCTCAGGAAGAATGTTCCATCCTTTTAGATAAGGCCAATTCCTCTACTTATACTTGATTCCATCACTCCAGCAATTCTCTCTTCTCCTCCCTGCTTCATTGGCCTTTCCCTTTATTGGATCATTCCCTCAGCATGTAAATGTACCATTACTTCTCCCACTTTAGAAACAACATCCCTTGGCCAGGCCCAGTGGCCTAGTGAGTAAGTTCAGCACGCTCTGCTTCAGCAGCCCAGGTTTGGTTCCCAGGTGCAGACCTCCACCACTTGTCTATCAATAGCCATGCTGTGACAGGGTCTCACATACAAAACAGAGAAAAATTGGCACAGATGTTACCTCAGGGCAAATCTTCCTCAACAAAAAACCAAAAACGAAAACCATCCCCTTCCCCCCAAAACCACCTCTCTTGATCCCACTTCCCTCTCCAGTTACTGCTCCATTTGTCTCCTCTTTGCAGCACAGTTCCTCAAAATAGTTGCCTGTTTTCACTTTTTCCAGTTCTTCTGCTCCCATTCTTTCTTGAAACCACAATAATCAGTCTTTTGCCCCTCTCTACTCCTCTGAAACTGCTCTTGTCAAGGACATCAGTGACTCTATATTGATAAATTTAGTGGTCAGTTCTCAGTCTTTACCCTACATGATATATCAGCAATATTTGCCACTACTGATAACTCTCTGTCCTTGGCACTTTTCTTCACTGTCTTCCAGGAAAGGACTGTCTCACATTTCTTCTTACCTAGTTGGCCATTCCTTCTCAGTATCCTTTGCTCACCTCTCCTCATCTCCTTGACTTTTTAATGATATGGTGCCCCTGGGCTTCCTCTCCTTTGCTTATACTCAATGCCTTCATGATCTCGTCCAACTGATAAGTTTGAATACCCTATATAACAAACATTGACTCTTTACTCCCAAATTTCTGTTTGCAGTGTGGAGGACTCTTCTGAACTCTAGACTCACAGTTAACCACGTATTTGGCATCTTCACTTGGATATCTAATAGGCAACTCAAACTTAACACATTCAAAACCAAAATTAGGGGACTTGCCCTACCAGATGAAGACCTATTATAAAGTCATGATCATTAAGACAGTATAGTGTAGATGTAAGAATAGACAAAACGTCCAGTGAAACCAAATAGCAAACCAAGAAGCACACCCATATATACATGGAAACCTCATATAAAACAGAGCTCTCATTGGAGATCGGTGGGGAAGGTGAGACACTATCCAAAAATTGTACAAGGACAATTAAATATCCACATGGGAAAAATGAAAATGGGTATCTACCTCACTTCATAGCCAAAAGTCAATAATTCTGGGTGGATCAAGAACTTAATGTGGAAGGCAAACTTTAAAAACTTTAGAAGGCAACAGGAAAGAGTATTGTTATGATCTTAGAGTAGAGAATAATTCCTTAAGAAACAGAAAGCACAAATCATAAATGAAAAGTTCCATAATAAGTGCCATTTCACACCCACCAGAATGGAAAAATTAAAAAGTCAACCAGTATCAGATGTTTGCTGTGTATGGTGGGAATTCCTGTGCTCTGATGGTTGAGGGAAAATTGTTACAACCACTGAAGAAAATGGTTTAGCAGTACTTAGCAAAACTGAATGTATATGTGCCCTAAGATTCCAGAAAAACACTTGTACATGTGCCATACCGTGTACAAGAGTGCTTGCAGCAGAATTCTTTGTGATTGTATGTGTGTGCAAGCTTGCGTGTATGTGAGAGAGAGACAAGAAATTAGCTGAATGCCCATCAACAGGAAAATGAATAATATGCTCAATCATACATTGGAATCTATATACTAATAAAAACAAATGAATTACCGCTATACACATTAACATGGAGAGATCTGAAAAACAGTGTTTTGAAAACTAAACAAAATAAGGGAATCTTTAAGTAAACTTTTAGTTACTTCTGGGTGGAGATAGGCATGGGATGGAATGAGGATGGGGTACACAGAGGACTTTGAAGTTATTGTAATATTATTTTAATTCAGTTTAATAGTGGGTGCACGGGTATTTGTTTCATTATTTTTAAAATATTCATATATATTAAATACCTTTCTTGTATGTGTGATATATTTCAAAAATAACATAGGATTTTTGAAAAATTTTAACTTAAAGACTATTACAGAGGTCATTAATACTCCCACATCTTTAATGTTTTTAACGTGTTTCTTTTACCCACAATTTTGTGAATTACTTGTAGTCATTTTTTCCTGGGAGCTAGTACCAAGCTGCTACAACTGTAACTTAAAATCGTGCTGTCAAACTAGTTCGCTTTCAGTCAAGTTGTTAGGATCTCTCTTGTCTTCATAACATACAAGTCTTTCACAATAATGAACTGGATTCATGTTTTATGGGATTCCCATATCTACTGATAAAAAGAGATGTAGTTGTTATTGCCAGGTTGGCCCCATGGCCTAGTAGAGTTTGCGCGCTCTGCTTTGGTGGCCCAGGGTTTCGCTGCTTCGGATCCTGGGCGCTGACATGGCACTGCTCATCAGGCCACGCTGAGGCGGCGTCCCACATGCCACAGCTAGAATGACCTGCAACTAAGATATACAACTGTGTACCAGGGGGGATTTGGGGAGATAAAGCAGGAAAAAAAAAAAAAAGATTGGCAACAGTTGTTAGCTCAGGTGCCAATTTTTAAAGAAAAAAAAAAAAGGAAAAAAATTGTTACTGCCCTCAGCATAGAGTACTGTGGACTTCATGTTGGGCCACAGAAAAAGCCTTAAGAGTGAACTGAAAGTTTTCAGTGCTCCAACTTTTCATACATTCATGCTATTTTCAGGAAAAGTCAGCGCCATCAATGTATACATGTATTTCATAAGCAAATAATTCAAGTGTTTCATATAGCTGATGTTTTTCTTACTAAAATTTTACGACTAACTTTAATCTCTGTGTGAATGTGTATCTAATAGGAAATCGCCCGGCATTTACGCCCTGGAACACTCAGAGCGATCTTTGGTAAAACCAAGATCCAGAATGCTGTTCACTGCACTGATCTGCCGGAGGATGGCCTCTTAGAGGTAAGATAAAGGGTAAACATCCGATTTTTATTTCAAGCTCATAAATAACCTCAGCAGTTCTGGTGTGTAAGAAACCATTTAATATTCTTGGATTATGCTGTTACTTGGCCGTCTAATGACTTCAGACTGCAACTTTAAAAGACCAAATTGTAGGATGCTGGATATAACTGGATCGTCTTCAAAGAATTAAAAGAGATGTTTCTGATTGGCATATGTTATGGTTTAAAAATAGTTTAAAAAGTAAAAAACTATAGCATCAACTAAATAATGTGAAATTTGTTTAAATATTTGTTTTAAAATCAGGTAAAAATACCATTAACCTCAGTTGTTATTCATGAAAATGTATCAATGAAAATTAAGTGGAACACGCAATGTGATAGCAGTAAAAGTAATAGCTACCACTTATTGACTCTTTTTATATACTAAATTCTACTACGATAAATGCTTTGTATAAATTATTTCTTTTAATTTTCACAGAAACTCTAACAGGTTGGTATTATTATGACTGTTTTTTTAGGAAAATGAAATTGAGACTCAGAGATGTTAAGTAACATCCTCAAATCAAACAGCTACTATAGGACAGAACCGTAATTTGACTTCTCATATGTGTGATTAACATAAAATAAGAAACAATGAAAGAATTATAAGAAAATATAAGTGAAAATTTGTTTGATTTAGGGTTAAGAAAGTCATTTCTAGGCCAAGCAAAGAAACTTTAAAGAAAAGATTGATATTTTTTCCTTGTAGTTTAAAAATTTTTTATGTATCAAAAGGAACTAGTGAAATTAAAAGACAGATAATAAATTTAAGGGATTATAGTATAAATGACATAAAAATGATTGATATCCATAATACATATTTATTTTAGAGAGTATTATGTTTTACGTCAAATCGCAGTCTTTTTTTTTTTAATTTCTACCTTTGAAGTCATACATAGAAAAGCCTCCCCGAAACATTTTATTTTCTTACATTGAAATGTTCAATCCACCTGGAATTTACTTGACTTATGGCATGAGGTATGGATCTAGTTGGCTGTCACAGCATTGTTTATTAAATCCTTGCATTCTTTCATTGTTATTGCTTATTTATTGAGTACTTATATACACCTCTGCCTGTTTCTGAACTTTCAATTTTATTCCATTGGCTGTGCTGGCAAAATACTATTTTTATTATTGTAGTTTAGTTAACTTTAAGAAAGTTTCTTCTCTTAAATTGATTCCTCCACACGCACTTTACATGAGTTTACCAAATTGTTTACCCCACCCCCACAGGATGCAATGGGACTTTGACTAACGTTACAATATGTTCATAAGCGATTGTGGGAGTGATGTATCTATCACAGCGAGTCTCTCCACTGCATTGGTCTATGCCTCTCCTTTTGTGTAAGCCGTGGAGTCTTTTTTCATATAAATCGTGGACATAGCCTGTGAAATTTATTCTCATCAGTTTTTGTTGCTAAAGAGAATGACTCCATTAGCTCCATAAAAATTTTTTTGCTATAATCCAACATGTTAATCTGCTAAAATCTTATCTAAACTGTGTACTTAGGTATGAAATTTTGACATTCTTGTGAAATATAAAAACATAACAAACTTCATTTTTCAGTTACTCAAAGGATTAAATATTTATTTTAAATTTTCACCTATTTTATAAATATTCCCTTCACCTTCTGATGGCTGAGGACCCATAGACTAGGTTTGAATACAGGCTGTTGTTCAGTGAAACTGAAATATTACTAATCATGAAACTTATGCCCATTGAAAAACATTATCCAAAATATGCCTGTGATTTTGCTCATACAATATGAAACAGACTGTTACTGCCTGCAGTTTACAAAGCCATTTTCTAAATGATTAAAATCTTTCTAACCTAATTGCACAGATGATTTAATTGCAAATTAATGACTGTGTGGTTTAGAGGATTAATCAAAAACTGGAAGTTGGAGCTCCTGCAGTCTCTGCTCATGTGGCCAGTGACTCATACTTGATGTGACCTTGGATAAGTCATTTTTTCTTTCCATGCCTCGCTTCTCTTCTCAATAAAATGGAATAAAGAATGCTGATATAACCAAGGGATGTTCTCTTAGTTAGGGATTAACTATTTGCAGAGTACTACTTGGCTTGAAGTTACATGACTTTATAGGAGATAATCATCATAGTAATTGTTTTGTAGAATGATGAAAATATGAATCTTTCCTGTTTTTGTTTTCCAAATGTTCTTTAACTTGGTTATATCACTTGTGGTTACAAAATAAAAATTTAAGAAGTATATAAAGTATTTCATTGTATGTATAAATAGTTGATCAAAACAAATCTGAATTTCTATATATAATTATTTCTGCATTGATTCTTGTTCTGTACACTCTGGAAAAAAAAAAATGAGTTAATCAAGCATCTACCAGGAATCAGCATAGCTGTAGGGTGAGTAAGACGAGTGGACAGGCCTAGATTTCTTGGCTGTGGTTAGCACGGGCTCTGCACACACTGACACTCATCATTTATCTTTTGTTTTATTTTCTATCTGGAAAGGAGAGTTGTGATTTTTACTAGTACATTGTCAAAGAGGGAACAACGTGTACAAAGACAAGAGCAAACAGCTTTCTCTAAGAGATCTAAAAATAGTTTAGTAAGGCTGGGGCTTTGACCTTGAGGTGGAAAAATGACAAGAGATATGGCTGGAAAAGTCAGCAAGGTCTTGTAAAGTCATGTTAAGACATCTGAACTTTATCCAGAGGGCAATGGGAATCCAAATAAATGTTTTATGCAGGGGCGTAGCACAGTAGTATCTGTGTTGTAGGGTTCACGCTGGCTGCAGTCTGCAGAACAGATCAAAGGAGGGTGGGATGGGGTCAATCTGAGGGAGAGAGACCAGGTAGAACGCTGCTAAGGTAATTCAGAAGAAGATTCTGGTAGCCTGAATGGGTATGGCAGTAGGGATAGCCAGAAGCCGTGAGCTTCAGCAGACATTTAGGAGGGTAGGACTGACAGCCTCAGAGAGTGATTGGAAGTGAAGGGTAGCCCGTGGCAATGAGACAAGATTAACTGCCATCCCCACATACAAATGGAGGTACAGAGACTGCCATCCTTATCTGTGATACCAAACTTTCTGAAAACCAAAGTTTCTTTATAAATTTGATGGCAAAGCCTAACCTGATCTTACATATGACTATGTATAATTTTTGTATAGCCCGCTTAGTGTGACTATTCACACTGCTGCAGAAATATTAATGTATTAGATTATGGGAAACTTCCCAGACTCCTTGCGTAATATATAGTATGTATGTGTGTGTGTATATATATATATGTATATACATTCAGTGGCTTCTATATAATATATAGTATGTATACAATGTTACTATTCTAACTTTCAAAACATCTGTCACCAGGAGTTTTGAATAAAAGATAATGGAGAAGGTTTGAAACAGCCATGGAGAAAGAGCTGATTACAGAATATGGATTTATACATATTTAGGATTCAGTTGATTTGGGAGATTTATATCTATTATGATTTTATTGTTTTTCTGATGAACAGTTGGATTGATCCAGGGGCGAGATTTTTACAGGTAGGTACACTGAGGAAAGATCATTGAGGATGTTAGCAAGAGTGGTTGAAGTTATAAATAAGGAAAGATGTGATGGCAGGAGGTGCTAGAGTCAAGGGAGAAAGTAGAAAGGGACTGAATGCCTTTCTGAGGCTTTCAGACAGAGGTCCTGGAATAAGAGAGGGAGAGAGGTGTGGTCAGAGTAGACTCGTTTAAATTGAAAGTTTCAGAGGTGGAGCTTTTCATGGTGGTGCTAAGGTTCAGGGTGTGGCCTTAGAAGAGGTAGCCAGTGTGGAGTGGAGGTCAGTTTCGGTCACCACAGTTGTGGAAGCTTTAGTATTTAGTGGAATTAAAGTCACCTAGGATCAAGACCAGGGGGCAGAATGGAGAGGAAGATGGTGACCCAAAGTCTCAAGTTTTCAGCGCAGGAGAGACGTGAATTTGAGAAGTGACAGCAACAAGGACAAGAAGAGAGGATCTAGCTAGCTGGCATAGCCTCAGAGTCCAGGACTCATGCTTGGGGGCAGGGAGAAGGCTACTTTTACCATCATGGGCACAGATGCTTCATCTGAAGGCCCCAAGGAAGTGATGCCCTCCAAGAGTCCAGGTTTCATTTAAGGCTAGGAGGCTTAGTGAACAAGTTCAAGTTTCAAGGGAGTTTACTTTGATACTGAACTACCAGAGGGAGCAAGAACAGTGAGACATCGGAGGAGGGAAGAGGAATTCCAGAGTCATGTACGAGTAACAGGATGAGGGAACATAGTTGACTAGAATGGTCTCCATCTTGGTGGATGGGGGTGTTGCAAGTTAATAATTGTTTTTCTGGTCACTAGTAATAGACAGTCTCAAAATAATGTCTTTAAAAACCAGGACTTTTATTTTTCTGCCCCATAATTGGAGGTCTGAAGATAGGCAGCCTAGGCCTGGTATGGCAGCTTCCCAATGTTGTCACAAACCCAGCCTCCACCTTCTTGTTCTTCTCAGTCATCTTAGCATGTGCTTTTTCCTTGTGCTCCCGGGACGTTTGTTGGAACTGTAGTTATCACTCCTGCGTTCCAGTCACGAAGAAGGGGAAGAGCAGGGGCGAAAGTGAAGAGTGCCAGCTCAGTCAGCACCCTCCTCCCCGCTCACTTTAAAGACCTTTTTCAGAAGCTGGAAGCCCCACCCAACAACTTCTGCTTATGATTTATTTGCTGGAATTTAGTCACATGTCCACCTCCTCTTCAAAGGGAGCTGGTAAATGTAGTTCTGTTAGTTGAGAACATTGCAACCTCCAACAAAATCAAGTTTGTACTAGAAGGAAGAAAGGGAGAATGAGCACTGGGGAGATGAAGAGGAGTATCTTCCAGAAGTGGTCACAGCAAGGATAACAGGGGTATTTAGCTAGGGACCGGGTTTTCAGTAGAATTGGCCGCTGCTCTTCCCTAGTATGGTGGTTCTCCACCGTCCTCCCCTGATCAGCAGCATCTGCATCACTTGAGAACTTGGTGGAAATGAGATTCTCTGGCCCCTCCCTAGACCTACTGATTCAGAAACTCCGGGGGTCAGACCCAGGAATCCAGACCTCCAGGTGATTCCAGTGCCCCTAAGGGTTGAGAACCACTGCCCTGATGCAATGGTTCCCAGCCAATAGTATGCATCAAAATCACCTATGGAGTTTTTAAAATTGCGTAAGCCTGGAGCTCTCTCATAGAAGATTCTGGTTAAGTAGGTCTGGGATGAGCTTCCTATATGTGGGGTTTTGTGTTGCACGTGATTCTGATATAGCTAATAATTAAATTAACATTTGGAAACCACTGCCCTTTGAACTTTTTGGAAAAAGTTGGCCATGGTTCTGCTTTTGAGGAAAACCTAGCCCCTGTCAGCAGGCCAGCAAAGGGATTATTTTGCTGTCAGGACTCACTTAGAATTGGAAACAACGGCAGCCTCTGAAATTTGAAGGGATCTGTAGCTTCTCTCAATGGACTCAGCTGCTGCCAAGGGTTGTAACACTTCCAAGGGAGTCCTGGTCTCTGAATGGGGGGAGGCTTTGGCCTCTCCGGAAGGAGCCAGCCATCACCTTGTTGATTACCTGGATTTCTTGGCGGAAGTCTCAGTTTTGAGGCTGCCATATGCCTTCCCAGGGAGGGACTAGAGGCCTAGAGTGTGTGTATGTGTGTGTGTGTGTGTCCACACGCGTGCTCACATGCACACATCGATGTATTCTGAGGCTAACGAGGGTAGAGGCCCTGGGTCTCTCACAGCTGAAAACAATTCTTCTCAAGTCCTTCAAATCTGCACTCACCATTTAATAGGGACATGTGACTCACAGGGGTGCAAGAGATCGAGCCATGTATTTCTCTCCGCATGGGTGTGTAAGTGCCTTGAGGGCCTGGACCTCGCACAGACTTTTGTATCTCTACTCCTGTCTAGCAGGGGCAACGTATCGTGAATGAGGAGAGTGCACCTCCGTCCCCCTTCTCTTTTCATATGGCTGAAATGTCACACCCTGATGAGGGTGAGCCCCACTTTCAAGTGCCACATCCCACTACTCCCTCCTCTTACCAGTTGTCAGAAAAGTGAGCTGCTGCTAGCTTCTTTCATTGCTGACTGTGAAGGCAGGTAAAACCTGAAATATGTGCATGTGGAAAGCTCATGGTTTACGTAGATTTTCTTCCGCTCAAACATAATCTTTCAAAAGTCTCTACATTAACCTTAAAAACATCCTTAAAATGTAAGAAGCATTAGGCTATCAAATTGTGATTCTTTATGGTCCAGTTATCATTTCAGAACTAGTTATTTTCTCAGATAAAGGAATCTTGGACTAAGAAGCAATTTTGTGTTCCCTCCTGTATGCTGTCACGTATGGAGCTCGTGTTCCTTGCTAGATTACGTCAATTACTTCTACCCCAGTGAGTCCTCACACTATCTCAGTAATAAATGGATCTCTAATATTTCCCTCATTTAGTATGGTAGGAGTTTAACCTTTATTCAAGGCAACAGTGGATCTCTATAAAATGCTAGAATAATTTTTCCCAAAGAATCATAATCCTGTTTACTTCATGGAAATTTCTATAGACATTAGTACTGTAATGTGCATGTACTCCTTATAGTGACTGAAATCACATTCCATAAAGGGAGTTTACAGGTCCATAGGGCCTTCAGTTTCTGAAGTCCAGCCCCAGCTCCAGCCCTCTTTAGACTGGTTCTCTTCTCAATCTGAAAAATAACAAGCCTAATGACTTAAGGACTATATTTAATATGATTTATTCCACTTTGTATAGGCATTTATAAACTCATTCATTGTAGATGTTAGGAAATAAATCTAAATTAATTTCTTTGGGAAAGATTGGTTAATTAATAACTATGGCAAATCCATGTGAAATAAATAGATGCAGAATCATTGCACTAAAAATGACCTTAAAGTAACATTTAAGAATGTCTAAGCATTTTGTCTCAGCGCTTTTTCAGTCACAGTGGTCCTTGGATTTCAGCAGCAGCAGAATCCCATGGGGGCTTTTTAAACACACAGATTGCTGGGCCCCACTCCAAAGTTTCTGATTCAGTGGATCTGATTTGCATTTCTACCAAGTTCCCAGTTAGCTCTCATGCCGCTGGTCGAGAGCACCACGCTTTGAGAACCACTGCCCTAGGCCAAAAGCCACTGCACACTCTTAGACTATTAGGTTGAGTTGTTCTCTTGGCTAATTGTTCTCAAATTTGGGATTTTGTAGACCACGGACATTTCTGAAAACAAACCAAGCATTGAACAACAGTAACAAACCCACACTGGGTATTGACAATCAACTTTTTAAAATTTACCAAATGAGGACATTAAAAAAAGTTATTTAATCATAGAATTATGGGCTGTCTCTTCAACTGGATAAATTCCACTTTTCCCAAAGCTCACTTTATTGCTATAGCATGCCAAGGGCATGATGGCAGAAGCACTCTCTTGCAGATAGAAGAAAACAGGGTCGCACTTTCTGTAGATAATTTTGAAACAATAATAGAATCCACTAAAAGCTTGTCTGCTTTTTATTTTCACCATGCACAGGCAGTTCCAAACAATGTCAGTGGGAATATACTGCTCCCTCCCCAGGGTGGACCACTCCTGCCAGCCCTTGGTTTACCACTGTTTAATTGCCTTGATTTTCCGCATTTTGCCAGAGAGCAGTGAAATGTCATTCTGGACCAGCATCACCAGTGGAACCGTAGACAGGAGCCACTGCACTAAGTTCTGTGTGACTATGGAGTCTTTGGATTCTTAATTGTACTGAAACCTGCTATGGAAAACATATATCCTGTTTGTTAAGTCAAAGAGGAATATAAATTTTTTGAGATTTCTTTAGTCCTGAGAGTGGTAATTTTATCCATATTAAAGAAAACTGTACAAATTTTTAAAAAACATTCAAAAAACAAAGAACAAAAATCCTTTCTAATTGTTTGGAGTGGTAGAGTCGTCTTCTAACCTTAGACCACCTAGGCACAGATATGATATCATAGGTATGTATGCAAACAAAACCTCTTTATTTAACTATGACAAATTGACAAAAAGGTAGAATATTCTAATGCAAAGTAGAAAGCCAGAGATTTTTTTATAACATTGAGTCCTTCAACATAATATAAATAATTAAAAATTAATTTTCTCTTCTCAATCTATGACTAATTTTTAAGTTGACTGAAACGTGCATATATTTTATTTCAATTTCATTCATTCATTGATGAGAATGTGCAGTCATCTCGCTGGGTGTTGTTTTGAGGACACAAGCATTATAGAACCCCAGCCTTTAGGGAATTGAAAGTTTAGCTGGGAAAACAAGATAAATACACATATAAAGTTAAATAGTAATATAAAATTAAACCAGCACAAGAGAATGTTGCCATACAGTGAGTGAGTGATGAAATGTCAGAAACAGACAGTAAGTATCCTGAGAGGTTAATGGCGAGCAGTGTGACTGTGGCTGAAGGGATCAGGGAGATTTCATCAACGAAATGGCACTTGAAAAGGGCCTGGAAGAACAAGGTAGATTTTTATATGTGGAAAGGAAGAGGAAATGGCAGGCTAGTTTTGGGAGAACACTGAGTTACCCAAATCTAGTTACAGTGGAGGGTTCCTTTAGTAGCATATGGTAGATAAATTTGGAAATGTAAATTTGAGCTGGATTATAGAGGCTTCTTTCTGATGACAATAATGAACATTAGGATAATGGAGAGTAAAATGGTACCTGCTCAGTTTACTGAGCACTATATACCAGGCACTATGCTAAATGGCTTACCTGCATTACCTACAAACCCTACTGGGTAGCTCCTATTATTCCTTGTTACACGTAAGGAGAGTGAGGCTCCAGAGGTGAAATGCCTTGGCCAGCATCACACCACAAGTAAGTGGCGTGGGGCTGAAATCTGAACCTCAGTCTGCCTTCAGTCCAAAACCCTACTTCTACCCAGCAAACCAGGTCAGGGATTACAGAAAGCTTTCGAGTGCCAACTCTTGATTCATTGATAGGATTCCAAAACTACTAGTCAACTAAACAGAAAAAAATAAGGCATGGTAGAATACTGATGTCTGCCGTAAATGAGGGATGGGAGTTTGTTGGTATGTATGACACAGTGGCTACTTGGGCTCTAGAGAGCTGGAAGCCATCGAAGGATTTTGAATAGGGCGATGATCTGATAGAGTTTCCAAAACTTTAACCAGGCAGCAAAGTTTGAGTGAATAGATAATAGGAATAATGGACTCATATGCTCTAATCATCCAGTGAAAAGTCTTAAGGACCTAGGGACCTAAAACACTTAGAAATATTCTTCTACTTTAAGTAATCCATTTTACTGTAAAAGGCACAATTTTTTGAATAATCTCCATCTTGTCCACGAAACTCTGTGCTCAGTGAGAACAGTGACCTTGCATTTTTTGTTCATTGCTTAATTCCCCAGTGCCTAGGCACTCAATACGTTTTTTTTCTCAAGGAAATCTAGTAATATTAAAGATAGTGATGGGGCCGGCCCCGTGGCTGAGTGGTTAAGTTCGCGCGCTCCGCTTCCGCGGCCCAGGGTTTCGCCAGTTTGGATCCTGGGCTCAGACATGGCGCCGCTCGTCAGGCCATGTCGAGGCAGCATCCCACATGCCACAACTAGAAGGACCCAAAACTGAAAATACACAACTATGTGCTGGGAGGCTTTGGGGAGAAAAAAAGGGAAAATAAAATCTTTAAAAAAAAAAAAAAAGATAGTGATAGTAATAATAATAATAGGCACTTACTTTGTGCCAGGCACTGGGATAAGTGTTTTCAGTTCAGCAAGTACATCTGGAACCAGACCACCTGGGTTTGAATTCTAGCTCTGCCACTTACTAGCTGTTTAAGCAAGTTACTTAAACTCTTGTGCCTCAATTCCCTCATCCTCAAGGTGGGGATAATAACGGCACTTATCTTAGAGGATAGTTGCAAGAAATGAATTAGTTGATATATGTAAATCAATAAAAATAGGAATTGTTCAGTAAATGTTACTGGTTATTATTATTATATTTATCATTATTATCATAATCTTTATTACTTCATTTGACCATTGGAAAAATCAATTTATCAAAGTCAGTGGAAGGCTGTGACTTCCATGGCCAGGGTATGTCAGGCCTGTTAGGCTCTTTTACAAACAGTATCCAGTTAAACTAAACTCTAAGTATAATTTCACTGTCAGAAACCACTTAATTCTATTTTCACCAAGTACAGAGCACATACAGACCTGGTTCCCGATGATATGTTTTTAAATATAAATAAAAGAAACCTTTCTTCTTTTAGTTTAGCCCTTTACTAATGAACATCAGGTTATATTCCCTTGCAGGAGATCTAAACGTCAGTCCCCAGGGGCTAGCCTCAGGGCCATCACAGCTAAGCTGGGTCCCCTTGTTTTTTCATTTTCCAACCTCTTGTCTTGTTGTATAAACTCGATTGTCTATCACCTGGCAGTGAAATGAAACTCACAGATGATTCCTTTTTTACCTGAGGCTTGAGAGGCAAAAGCTGGATGAGCTAATAGGAAGGGAATGAGAATACATGTTTTATTTAGACAAGCAAAACTTCCCTTTGGCTACTGTTTACGAAAAACAAAATCAAAACTGTCTTCCATCCCCACTGCGTAATGCTTGCCTCTATTTCGTAACCCTTCACCATGATGATCTTCAATAATGCTGACATATTAATTTAAATGGGTATGGTCAATTCTGTATCCTTTTCCTTAACAGAGAAATGAAGGGGTTAGGAAGGGTACTTGAAATTCAGAGAGATGCCAGCAACCGTTAGTCCATTAATTGGAACCTGTTCACCAAGTGACATTTTACTTTTTTGGTAATAATTATCTAAGTGAACTGATTTGCTCTTTTGCCCTTAAATTTGTTTTTCTTAGCCATCTTATAGAGCACAGAAATATTCGTTGTGGGTTTAAAATAAATATTTTGTAATTGAATGAATGTGATTAAGAATCAGGAAGGGACCTAAAGTCACAAACTAGACAAAAGTTAAAAGACGGAGTTATCCCTGGACTATATAATCTAGATTTGATAAGACTGTAGTATAGCCAAATACAATCCTCTAGCAACAGACAGAAATGTGTTAGCTAAAATAGTAACCTGAGTTAAATATTATTTAAAACTAATAAATAAATATGCTCGCTAGTGCTTTTATTTCCAATAATCTTAGAGTTGAAAGAACTTTTAGAACAGTATTCGTGTAGTGTCTACCATGCACACAGGCATCCTATAAAAGAAAAAAGGTACAAGACCAGCACACGTAGCGGTACATGACTTTGACCCTGATATCAAGTATGGGAGACAAAGTGCCCTTTTTAACCTGAGCTATCTGTGTCTCTTCACCTAGCGCATCAGATATTGCATTCACATCACTACCTGCCAAGGCCGTCCGGTCCCTTCGTTTCCCTGATTCTGAAAGAGGAGTGAGCAGGAAGGTGGAACTGTCCACTTGTCCTTTGCTCTCTGCAGTTTGACTCTGAACTCTTGTCTTTAGTATGCACACTGCTTCATTTTTTAGCCAGTGACTAAGCATGATCTGAGTTAATAAGTAACTCTCAGGTGACTAATTAAAAGTCCTTAGAGAGGACATGGAAAGGAGCCTAAAACGTTGCTGACCGAGTCAAATTCATCCTCTTTTTCATTCATAAACTCTTATTGCTGCTCCCACTTGGTTCAGAGTAAAGGTTCTAAACCCGCTACTACTCTTTGTCCATTAGACAGTTATGGCCATTTGTGATTTAACAAGAGAGGAAAGAGGAATAGACTAATGGAAGGAAAATGATAGGCCCGGTGTTTTCAAGAACAAATGTACTGAGAAGGTTTTGCAGGTTAAGCAAAGCTTTCATAGAAATTTGAAAGGACTTTAGTCTTCAAATATCAAATATCTGTCCTATCACATAGACACTAATTTTGTGTAAGCAATTTTCTGGGAGATAGTTGTGATAACAATAGCTATTTCCTGTTCTCCTTTTACCCGAATATTCCTTCAGCCATAAAGGTAGCAACTAGAAAATATCTTAGAAGCATCTTATCCACAGCAAAGTCACGCCTTCTTTTCTTGATGCAGTTATAGATGAAATCCAAACTGCTGTAGTTTTTATTTTTAAATCTTATATTGAACAAATGTTCACTTCATATAGTTGGGAACTTGATGCAGTCATGTTTGTGGCTGAGTTTAAAAGATAGCTATGCTGTGATAGTGATTTGTATTAATTCCGTCCTGTCATCTGCTTTTTAATTTTGTATTTTTATGCATGTGTATGGTGGCAGTGTTAACTAGCTTTATTAATTTTGTATTTTTATGCATGTGTATGGTAGCAATGTTAACTAGCTTTAGCGAGTACTTACTGTGTGCCAGGCATTGTGTTACATACGTTAACATAGGTAACTGTCACTGAAGTAAATATTAACACCCTATTTACAGATGAATAACTGAAGCACAGAATGGTTAAGCAACTTACCCAGCGTCACAGAAGGGAGGCTGAACCCACGGAGTCTGGGCTCAGAATTTACATTTTATAATTTTCCCGCCTTTATATTATAATCTTAAATGTAACGAGTATTGTTTCTCCAGAGTTTGTGATAGAGTGGTGAATGAGAGCACAAAAATTAAGCTTTGGGGAAAATACTACAGAATATTGAGCCAGAATATTTGGCCTCCCTCAAAAATAATTGGGATGGTTGGATATTTACATGTATTTTATCTGTATTAACATATTTTTATTCATGAACTTGTACCCCTCGGTATTAGATGAAAAATATCAAAGTATATATTTTTCAAGACTCTCTCAACCAGCAGCCTACTACATTGTCAGCAGCAATGGGCCATTAAGCTTTCAAGGGGAATAAGGGAACATCAGGGGCCTTTGGGATGCCAAAAGATTCTTCTGATTTTAGTGTATAAATTGCTTACCTGAAGTAGGGGCACAGTCAGTAGTTGTTGAGTGACTGAGTGCATAATGCTCATCTCTCATTTTGGTAATGTGCCATATGACTAACACATCACACACACTTTCTCCTCTTGATTCCTGATCTTCCTATACATATTTCTGTTAAAGCCTTTGGCATACTGTCAAATAATTATCTGTTTCTAAGTTGCTGTTCCTTCAACGTGAGCTCCTTGAGGGCAGGAACCATGTCTTACTCACCTTTGTATCCCAAGAATCTAGCATCTGGTTATCAATAACCTGATTGACTATTGACAAGTGTTTGTGGAAGGAAAGGAAGGTGTGAGGCAGGCAGGCAGATATAAAGCTCGTATCATTGTGTATCTGTTTTACATTTAGCAAGAGGTTATTGGGTTTAATCATGGAAACTTTGAGAGAGAGAGATATATATATGTATATACACACACACACACACATATATGGTATTTTCTGGACTGGATACTGCTATGACTTAGGCCCGGGGAAGAGGCCATTGGGAATCTAACAGTATGTGTGTTATATTTTATCCCCTAGGTACACCACCCAATTTTGTTACCTAATTATGTCATCCTCCAAAGGGCTTTGGCTGTACTCGTAGTGAGCTTCATCTGTAATTATTGATAAACATATTCGTTTTTGCTGAATTTATACAAAATACCTATGTAGGTGGCCCCAAATCATTGGAGCGTCCAAATTTCTATCTCATAGTATAGATATAGGCTAGGAAGTCTGCCTTGGAAAATTACGGTTGATTTTTTTAAAAAGTACAGATTTGTTTATTACTTGACACAAGCGTGGCAGCATCAGGGTTTTTCCCCCAATAATATTAAATACTGTATCTTTCCACTTCCATGTCCCTTTTCTCCTAGTCTCGACCATACTCCCATATTTCACCACATTTTTAGCTTATTTCACTTTTTTTTTATTGCCCCTGTTGTTTTATATACAGAACATTCTCTGCATATATTCCATCAGAACATAGTCTATTCTGTCTCATTTCCAGAGTGGTTTGAGTGGGAATGCGGGCTGGAATGGGACTTGGAAAGGAAGTGAGCGTTTCAACTCTTAGTGGGGTGAGGGGGGCAGTAAAAATTGTTCTTCCGTGGAAGCTTCTGATAATGCTTTTGTCGCTTGCCTCACCCCACTCTTACCTCACCCCTCACTGTGCTGCTATAACTGACCTTATGACAGCAGTGAATCTGGCGTAAGAGATGAGTTCCAGAGTTAGTAAAACAGAAATGTATGAATTGGCCATCTCATTGAGTCCTTCCCAAAAACATTTTAAGACTATATGTTTATAGTCTGCTGTGTAAGGAATCGCAGTCCTTCTCATCATAAATACTGGTCCCCTTTGGCATCAACCTTAGAATTACGAATAGCTTAATCTGCTGGGTAAATGAATAACAACTTCAGGTTTAAAGTGGCAAAAATAATTTCTTTGCTTGGAATATCAGTGTACATAACTCTCTGTGCAAAGTTCCCCTTGTTGCTTGTTACACATTAACTCTTTGGTTATAGTACAATCACCATCTGAGAACTAAAATCTGCTGCTCACTATTCATGGGGCAATGAGAATTGTAAAACTTTGTACAGCAGTAGCACCCAACATGATATTGAACTTTTCCATAAGGTTATCATAATGGTACATTTTCTGAGTGTTGCCTTCAAACTATTTTAATAAAGACTCCATTGTTCTATTGGTTGTATGATGATTTTCTGTGACAGACACCCATAGTGACACTGATATTTTAAATGTGCCTTCTGTGTTAATAGGGTTTATTGACAATAATACATTGCAGATATTCAGTTTATTTACTATTATCCCAGTTTGTCTTCTCATTTGAGGGATATTACCTATGGCTTTTCTTAGCTTTTATACCATTGTTAATTTTGGTCCTTCAACAGTTCAGGTTAACACACATTTATTGAAGGCCTGTTTGTGCCATTCACTGTTCCAAACACCAGGGGTGATTAAGATACGGTCCCTATACTCAAAGAATTTAATGTTCTCTCAGAAAGATTGTCATCTAAATAGGTAGTTTTGACACCAGGAAATAAATGCTAGGAGGCTGATCCTTGATGGGTGTCACGGGAGTCCCTACAAGTTACCTATTTCCCAGCATGGGAGTCAGGTGAGGTGCCTGGAAGATATGAGCCCTGGTCCAGGTGTTCAAAGGAAAAAAAAGATGGGGATGGTGATTCAGGAAGAGGAGATGATGTGTATGCTGGGAAACTACATGGAGTTTGATATATTAGAGTTTAAGACAATATTGGAGGATGGCAGATAAGCTTGGAAAGGTAGCTAAGGGTCAAGTCATATGATTATTTTATGCCATGTTTAGGAGCTTGGAATTTATTTGCAGGGGTAGTCCATAGACTAACTGCCTGACATTGTAAAATGTTGTAAATACATTTCATTTTCTTGGGAAAAGTATCCAAAGCTTTTTTTTTTTGAGGAAGATTAGCCCTGAGCTAACATCTGCTGCCAATCCTCCTCTTTTTGCTGAGGAAGACTGGCCCTGAGCTAACATCCGTGCCCATCCTCCTCTACTTTATATGTGGGATGCCTACCACAGCATGGCTTGCCAAGTGATGCCATGTCTGCGCCCAGGATCTGAACCTGCGAATCCCTGGCCGACAAAGCAGAACGTGCACACTTAACCTCTGCACCACCAGGCCAGCCCCTCCAAAGCTTTACTAGATCTCAAAGTGTTCTACGATCCAAAAATTGTTAAGAATATTTGCACTGAAAGGTTTTAAGTGAGTGACCATACTGTTCATTAATTAGAATGAAGTAAAGCATTACCATATCCATGTTTCACATCATTAGAAGTTTGATGTACAGATCTATATCAGTTCAAAGATTAAAGTTGCCAGGAAGACTCCTATATATAGCAAAACAAAACCATAAATTCATTCATTGAACAAAGCTTAATCAAACCATCTTCTTGAATTGTTTGTCTTGGTATCATGGAAAATTTTCCAACCTTCTCCAGCTAGAGTGTCGGATCTTGGATACAGTTATTCAAAAATGGCTTGTGACACAGTGTTAGACACTGAGGAGGTGGTAGTGATCAAAGGAGACACTGTCCCTGTTAAAGAGCTTAGAGTCTAATGAGAAAGACAGACTTTGATCAGATAGTCACAAAAAGAAATGAACAAGTTCAAGCTGCCACCAGTGCTGTTTACTAAAAGATAGGATGAGATGTACCAGGGAACCTGACATAAAGGGGGCTTAAGGAAGGTTTTCTTGGAGGAAGTGACATTTGAACTGAGACCTGAAGAAATCAGTTAAGTGTCAACTGGGGAAAAAGGTAAAATAGACTCCTGACTCTAAAGGCCTGAAGCAGGAAAGTACTTGGTGTGTTTTGGGAAAGGAAAAGGGGAACTTAAAGTGCAGTGAGGAGAGCAGCATGAGATGACCCTGGAGCAGAAGTTGGGCCATGCAGGGCCTGGTGGACTATTTTAATAGGATAAAGAATGTGGGTCTTTATCCTAAGAATAACGAGAGGGAATTGTTGGGCAGAATGGGCTCTAACATGATCAGGTCTGTAACTTTTAAGAGATCTCCCTGTTTGCTATGTAGAAAATGAGATGAAGGAGGACTCGTCAGGGAAAAATTGTCAAATATATGTGTCACAACTGAAAATACATTGATACGATATACTTTAATTTATGGGTTGTTGTAAATTTGTTTGAGTTTTTCTGTGTGGAAACTGATGAGGCTGAACTTCTGGTTCTCTGAGCTCAGACTTCCCCACAGATGAGCTGAGAAACCGATCCTCTGAGACCTAGGAGTGGTTCCTCCCACACTGGACTGCTTCCTGTGGTGGCCTCAGTGTGCCTGCCCCACAGGAATTAGCATTTTCTGTGCGTGCCATGAGGTGACAGAGACTGAGAAGTCCCGCCCTAAACCCCTCTTCTGCCCTAACAGTTCATGATTCTAGGTTTTGAGGAAATCAAATTCTAATCTAATCCTCGCCTTTTTTTTTTTTTTTTTTAACCAATAAGAAGAATGTGGCCCAAAAAGGAAAGCGTCTTACCTAAGATCACATGTCTCAGTGTATAGAATATTAGTCTCCTAATCAGTAATGCTGGGTTTTCCTAATATGCCACACTTTTATATCCTTTGTAATAAGATAATTCGTTATCATAATTATCAGGATTGCAGGCGCTTCTTTTACTTTCCTTTAGTTATGAACAGAAATACATTTTATTCTTTTTTGAGGACTGGTAAAGTGTATTGCTCTAAGATATCACACATCTTTTTATTAAAACTCGAAGCTTGAAACATCTTAGAAGTAACTTCCCAGGTGAACAGGACTTTTTTATTCTGAATAAGCTGAAAATATCGCAGGACTAGCATTTCTGTTTCTAAATCAGTCCAAAGTCTGAAAGCATTTAGAAGTGATGAGTAGAAAGAGAAATTAGCTGAGTTGTTAATAACTTATACTTGATTTGAACTTGAGTTCAAAGGTAAGTCAAAACTTAAAGTTGAATCTGAATCTTGGTATGCCAAGTGGGCTCCCCTTAGCCTTCATTAAGGTCTAAAGGATGAGCAGGCCCAGAAGTGTAGCGATTCTGAGCACAGGCTCTGGAGCCAGATGATTTGAGTTCACGTCCCTAATTTCTTTACCTATGAACCTTGTAACTTAGGAAAAATTACTTTTCTCAGACTACTTCTCCCTGCTTGCAGGACTGAAATAATGACATTTCATAGTAAGCATTAAAAGAGGCAATACGTATCGAGAACTATGTCATCTGACTTCAGTGTAGAAAACAGAAACCACTCTAGATGTTTCAAGAAGACAGGGATTTAATACCGGGAAAATCAGTGGAAGGGTGGGGATGACACAAGCCCATTGATTTCCCACATTACTGTCATTGTCATCCAGAGGTCAGGCAGCTGCTCTTGTTGCCACCTCGGTCACAACTGACATGTCGCCTCTCACAGCCATGAACCTGATGACAAGACACTGGAAGGCTGAATCCAACTACTACTGCAAGCACTTTTCCCTCTGACTTGCTTGCCAGCATTCACAGCAATAAGATGCCCTTTGTCTTGCCTCTGTCTTGCAAATTTTGCATGAATGCATCTAATTGATGGAGCCTAATTTGTAACAAAAGCCTTAGTTACAAGGATAATTTGAGAAATGTAGTTTGTAGCTTTCCAGGTACCAAACAGAAGATAGATGAAATGGAAGGTGAGAGACTCAATCTAAATATCTTCCACAAAGATATAGCCCAGGGTGTGGCATATAGTAAATGGTAGTTATTGTTGGTTTTACTGCTATTGGTATATTAGTAGAAGTACAGGTATCACTTAATGTCAACACATAATTCACTACGTAAACTTTTATTAACCATGAGAGGTTGATTTGTTTCTGTTCTTAGGGGATGTACTCTGGGAATGCAATTAAAAATAAATATCTATGTTGTGAACCCGTTATTTATAAGATCCCGTCAAGACGATAGTGAGCAATGAAGCAAATTTCTATGTATTGTCTAATTCAGTTATCATAATAACTGAATTAAAATAATAGGACTCAGTTCAGTTCACAGTTTTGTGATGGGCTATGCCTTACAGCATTCAGGTGTAAACAGCTAGTTGATTTATTAGGTGTCTAGACACAGGCTAAATCTTCTTTCCTAGAATAAATTGTAAATGTTACAATCATTCCAATATTATTATTTTCTAAATGCTAATGGAAAAGTAATTGTATCAATAGTACTTGCTCTCACCACCATTATTTTCATTTTTCTCCTCTTTTATTTATTTATTTTCCTTACTCATTTCCTTCTATTCTGAAATGCCTTTGGCACCCAGAAACCTTAATAATATCCTTTTTTTTCCCCATCACATTTTGGGATGAAAACGAAACTACAAACTACTAGGTCACTTATAAAGTTCCTTGTTTGTTCTGACACAAGGACACCCGTTTTCCAAATGCCCTTTTCACCTAGGGATTCTTATATTGTACTCCATTTTTGCTTAAGGATAGGAAGATCTAATCAAAAGTGACTTATAAGAATATACCAGCAGTTTTGCAACTAACTAGAAGAGCAGTTAGCTTAGGCATTTGACTTGGCTTTTGAAGGTCAAGCAAAGGGTAATGTAACGTGACTTTCTCCTACATCTAGTTGGTGGCATAAATTTCTCAAACTATTTTTATTTCGTTCTCTATTTTATGTTTTCCAACCAATCACATTTAGAAAGAAGGATGCTATCTTCAGAGTCAGTATGAGGAACTGAAATTTAATGTTTAGAGTAAATAAAATTTAAAAAATCGTCTATTCACTTATTTATTCAAGAAATATTTCGTGGATACCTACTTAACTACATTTAAAATCCAGAAAACTTTCTACATTGTATTATTTCTTTGCATCACATTTTATTTAAGGACTTTAAAAGTAAGTCAATTGCTAAAAGCTTTAGATATATCAGTAGGGAATTACTATATAAAATACAATTCCTGACCTCATGGAGCTAACATTCTAAGATGATGAAACAGTTACACAGAAAATGACAATTGGCAAAATAGTATATAAAATGACAATGTAGTATTGTATGTAATTTTATAGATCAAGTGGTTACTAATGAGTTAATGATCTAACATGAACATTATACTATTTTTTTTTGTTTTGGTTGTTGATGTTGTTTAATAGACTTCATTTTTTTTAGAGCAGTTTTAGATTCACAGCAAAATTGAGTTGAAGGTACAGAGAATTCCCATGTACCTCCTGCCTTCACACATGCATAGACTCCCCATTATCAACATCCCCCACCAGAGTGGTACATTGGTTAAAATTGATGGACCTACGTTGACACACCGTTATTGTCCAAAGTCTATAGTTTACATTAGAGTTCACTTTTGATGGTGTGTGTTCTATGGATTTGGACAAATACATAAAGACATGTAGCTACCATTATGGTATCATACAAAGTAGTTTCTGCCTTAAAAATCCTCTGTGCTCAGGGGCACAGGGATGGTTCAACATCCGCAAATCAATCAATGTGATACACCACATCAACAAATTGAGGAATAAAAACCACATGATCATCTCAGTAGATGCAGAGAAAGCATTTGACGAGATCCAACAGCCATTTATGATAAAAACTCTTAACAAAATGGGGATGGAAGGAGATTGCCTCAACATAATAAAGGCCATATATGACAGACCGACAGCCAACATCATACCCAGTGGGCAAAAACTGAACGCCATCCCCCTGAAAACGGACAAGACAAGGATGCCCACTATCACCACTCTTATTCAACGTAGTACTGGAGGTTTTGGCCAGAGCAATTAGGCAAGAGAAAGGAATAAAAGGACTCCAAATAGGGAGTGAAGAAGTGAAACTCTTGCTGTTTAGAGACAACAAGATCTTATATATAGAAAACCCTAAAGAATCCATCTTAAAACTATTAGAAATAATTAACAACTACAATAAAGCTGCAGGGTACAAAATCAACTTACAAAAATCAGTTGCTTTTCTATACTCTAATAATGAACTTAGAGAAAGAGAACTCAAGAATACAATTCTATTTACAATCACAACTAAAAGAATAAAGTACCTGGGAATAAATTTAACAAAGGAAGTGAAGGATTTATACAGTGAAAACTGTAAGACATTACTGAAAGAAATTGATAATGACATAAAGAAATGGAAAGAGATTCCTTGCTCATGGATTGGAAGAAGTTTAGTTGAAATGTCCATACTACCCAAGGCAATTTACAGATTCAATGCAATCCCAGTCAGAATCCCAATGACATTCTTCATAGAAATAGAACAAAGGATCCTGAAATTCATATGGGGCAACCAAAAAGCCCCAAATTGCTAAAGCAATCCTGAGAAAAAAGAACAAAGCTGGAGGCATCACAATCCCTGACTTCAAAATGTACTATAAAGCCATAGTGATCAAAACGGCATGGTACTGGTATAAAAACAGGCACACAGATCAATGGAACACAACTGAAAGCCCAGAAATAAAACCACACATCTATGGACAGCTGATCTTCGACAAAGGTACCAAGAACATACAGTGGAGAAAAGATAGTCTCTTCAATAAATGGTGTTGGGAAAACTGGACAGCCACAAGCAAAAGAATGAACGTAGACTATTATCTCACGCCATGCGCAAAAATAAACTCAAAATGGATCAAAGACTTGAAGATAAGTCCTGAAACCATAAAAATCCTGGCAGATAATATAGGTAGTACACTCTGACATGGAACTAAAAAGGATCTTTTCAAATACCGTGTCCTCTCAGACAAAGGAAACAAAAAATAAACAAGTGGGAGTTCCTCAGACTAAAGAGCTTCTGCAAGGCCAAAGAAACTAGAATCAAAACAGAGACAACCCACCACTTGGGAGAAAATATTTGCAAATCATATATCTGACAAGGGGTTAATCTCCATAATATATAAGAAATCTACACAACTGAACAATAAAAAAACAAACAACCCGATCAAAACATGGGCAGAGGAGATGAACATTTTTCCCAAGAAGATATACAGATGGCCAATAAACACATGAAAAGATGTTCAACATCACTAATCATCAGGGAAATGAAAATCAAAACTACACTAAGATATTACCTTCTGCCTGTTCAAATGGCTATAATCACTAAGACTGAAAATAACACGTGTTGGAGAGGGTCTGGAGAAAAGGGAACCCTCACACACTGCTGGTGGGAATGCAAACTGGCACGGCCATTATGGAAAACAGTGTGGAGAGTCCTCAAAAAACTAAAAATAGAACTACCATATGACCCAGCTATTCCACTGCTGAGTATCTACCCAAACAACTTGAAACCAACAATCCAAAGTAACATATGCACCACTATGTTCATTGCAGCACTATTCACAATAGCCAAGACATGGAAACAATCCAAGTGCCCATTGACTGATGATTGAATAAAGAAGATGTGGTATATATGCTGGAATACTACTCAGCCATAAAAAAGACAAATTCATCCCATTTGCAACAACATGGAAGGGAATTATGTTAAGCAAAATAAGCCAGACTGAGAAAGACAAATACCAGATAATTTCACTCATATGTGGAATATGAACACACACATGGACAAAGAAAACAGTTCAGTGGTTACCAGGGGAAGGGGCGTGGTTACAGGGGGTGAAAGGGAGCACTTATGTGGTGACAGTCAAGAAATAATGTACAACTGAAATCTCACATTGATGTAAATTATTATGAACTCAATAAAAAAAAAATCCTCTGTGCTCTATCTGTCCATCCCTCCTTCTCTCCAACACCTGACAACCACTGATCTTTTTACTGTCTCCATAGTTTTGCCCTTTCCAGAATGTCATATATTTAGAATCTTACAATATGTAGACTTTTCATATTGGCTTCTTTCACTCAGTAATAAGCATTTTAGGTTACTCCATGTCTTTTCATGACTTGATCATTTATTTTTAGTACCGAATATTGTTCCATTGTCTGAATGTACCACAGTTTATCCATTCACCTATTGAAGGACATCTTGGTTTCTTCCAAATTTTGGCAATTATAAATAAAACTACTGCAAACATCTATGTGCAGGCTTTTGTGTAGACATAAGTTTTCAGTTCCTTTGGGTAAATACCAAGGAGTGTGCTTGCTGGATCATATGGTAAGAGCATGTTTAGTTTTGTAAGAAACTGTCAAACTGTCTTCCAAAGTGGCTGTACCATTTTGCATTACCTCCAGCAATAAGTGAGCATTCTTTTTCTCCACATCCCCACCAGCATTTGGTGTTGTCAGTATTCTGAATTTTGACTCTTTTAATAGGGTGTAGTGGTATCTCATCATTTTAATTTGCATTTCCCTGATGACATATGACACGGAGCATCTTTTCGTATGCTTATTTTCCAACTGTATATCTTCTTTGGTGAGGTATCTGTTAATGCCTTTGGCCCATTTTTTAATTGAGTTGTTTGTTTTCTTACTGTTGAGTTTTAAAAGTTCTTGTTTATTTTGAATAACAGTCCCTTGTCAGATGTGACTTTTGTAAATATTTTCTCCCAGTCTGTGGCTTGTCTTCTAATTCTCTTGACATTGTCATGGAACAGCAGAATATATTGACTTTAATGAAGTCCAGCTTATCAATTATTTCTTTGATAGATTATGCCTTGGTGTTGTAACTAAAAAGTCATCACTATACCCAAGGTCATCTAGGTTTTCTCCTATGTTATATTCTGGGAGTTTTATAGTTTTGTGTTTTAAATTTAGGTCTGTGATCCCTTTTGAGTTAATTTTTGTGAGGGGTATAAGGTCAGTGTCTGGATTCATTTTTTTTGCATATGGATGTCCAATTGTTCCAACACTATTTGTTAAAAAGACTGTCTTTGCTTCATTGTATTGCCTTTGCTCGTTTGTCAAAGAACTGTTGATTGTATTTATGTGGGCCTATTTCTGGGCTTATATTTTGTTTTGCTTATCTATTTATCAATTCTTTCATCAACACCACCACACTGTCTTGATTACTGTAGCTTTGTAGTAGGTCTTGAAGTCAGGTAGTGTCAGTCCTCCGACTTTGTTCTTCTCCTTCAATATTGTGTTGACTATTCTGGGTCTTTTGCCTCTCCAATAAACTTTAGAATCAATTTGTTGATATCTACAAAATGTGACATGGAACATCTTTTCATATGCTTATATGCCATCTCTGTATCTTTTTTGGTGATATACACTATCTGTTGAAAAGATTAACTGCTTCATTGTATTTCCTTTTCTCCTATGTCAAAGATCAGTTAACTATATGTACATGAGTCTATTTCTTGGCTCTCTATTCTGTTCCATTGATCTGTCTCTTCTTTCATCAATAACACACTGTCTTGGTTACTGTACTTTTATAGTTGGGGTATGTTTTCAGTATATCCTTCTTTCAGAGAATTAGTTTTCCTTTGATTTCTTTCATTAGAGTTTTGTAGATTTCCTCATAGATATTTACAATATTTTGTTAGATTTACACATATTTCATTTTTTGGATGTAGTATAAATAGTATTGTGTTTTTGATTTCAAATTCAACTTGTTCATTGCTGGCATAGGAAAGTTATTGACTTTTATAGATGAAGTTTATAACCTGCAACCTCGAAATAATCACTTATTAGCTCCAGAAGGTTTTTGGTCAATTCTTTCAGTTTTTCTACATAAAGGATCATGTCATTTGTGAACAAAGATGGTTTTATTTTTCTTTCCCAATCTGTATACCTTTCATTTCCTATTCTTGTCTTATTGCATTAGCTAGGAATTCCAGTACAATGTTGAAAAGCAGTGGTGAGAGAGGATGTCCTTTTTCCTGATCTTAGTGGGAAGGCTTTGAGTTTCTGACCATTATCTATGATGTTAGTTGTAGGTCTTTTTGTAGATATTCTATACTAAGTTGAGGAAGTTTCCCTCTATTCCTAGTTTTTTGAGAATTTTTATCATGAGTGTTTGCGGGATTTTATCAAATGCTTTTTTCTGTGTCTATGGATATGAGCATGTGATTTTTCTTTGTTAGCCTGTTCATGTAATAGATTTCATTAATTGATTTTCAAATTTTGAGCCAGCTTTACATACCTGGGATAAAACTCAGTTGATCATGGTGTATAATTCTTTTTATGTATTTTGGATTCTGTTTGCTAATCTTTTGTTGAGGATGTTTGCATCTGTGTTCATGAGAGATATTGTTCTGTAGTTTCCTTTTCTTGTAATGTCTGTCTCGTTTTGCTATTAGAGTAATGCTGGCCTCTCAGAATGAGTTGGGAAGTATTCCCTCTGCTTCTGTTTTCTGAAAGAGATTGTAGAGAATTGGTATAATTTCTTATGTTTGGTAGAATTCACCAGTATTTGGTATGATTCACCCATCCAAGCCTGTGCTTTCTGTTTTAGAAGGTTATTAATTATTGATTCAATTTTGTTAATAGATATAGGCCTATTCAGATTGTCTATTTCTTCTTGTGTGAGTTTTGGCAGATTGTGTCTTTTAAGGAATTGGTCCATTTCATGTCTGATATCAGATTTATGGGCATACATTTTTTCATAATGTTCCTTTATTATCCTTTTGATTTCCATGGGATCTGTAGTGATGTTCCCTCTTTCATTTCTGATAGTACTAATTTTTGTTCTCTCTCTTTTTTTCGTAGTTAGCCTGACTAGAGGCATATCAATTTTATTGACCTTTTCAAAGAACCAGCTGTTGGTTTTGTTGATTTTTCTCTAGTGATTTCCTGTTTTAAATTGTATTGATTTCTGGTCTAGTTTTTATTATTTATTTTCTTCTGTTTAATTTGTATCTAATTTGCTCTTCTTTTTCTAGTTTTCTAAGGTAGAAGCTTAGATTGACATTATGCTCTGTATAAGCCTCCTCAGCAAATGCAAGCCTGAGTATTCACATTCTGAAATTCCTTCTGTCGTTATTACCAACAAATACTCCTTGAGCTCCTATGTTTCCTAGAGATCCAAAGATATGAGGCAAGTGCATATACATGAGACAACATTTCATAATACTAGTTATATCATCTTGTTTCCTAAAATATATCCCCATTGTATGTTCCCAGATAAATATAAATGGAGATCAGGAGAGAGAAGCAGTTGAGGGGCCACAACATTTAGAGAAAAGTGTTAAACAGAGGTGAGACTTGGCTAGACATTAAAAGAAGGTAGGAAGAAGTGAGTATTTTAGAAAGAAGGATTATTTTGAATCAATACCTGGAAGAAAAAAAATGTACATGTTCAGAGAAACATGAATACACATTTTGGCTGGAGTGAAAGGGCCCATGTAGTGGGAAACAGGAATGGAAGATAAGTTTAAGTAAGAAAATAAGTGCCAGAAGATAGAGAATCTTTAATTTTCAGGTTTGGAGTTTAGAATTTCACAAACAGAATGATTTATTTCATATAGAATACCTCAGTGCAGCTTTATAAAATCTGCCTCAAAATCTTTTTAGGTAGGTAGGTTTCTCTGTTCAGTGGCATAAGTCCAAAACTGGCCTCTCTAGAGAGCAAACGGTAGGAAAAGTTTGGAACCGTGTCGAAGGAATATTCCTCATCCAGTATCTCATTTATCAAAAGAAGTGTTGTCTGCTTTCTAACACCTATCGGAAGTACAGTAGAAATCATGAATATATGCTTTTAACAGGAAAAGTGAAATTTTTCATGGAATGGATCTTGTGTGGCATTTTCCTGAGGGTACGTCAAGCCCTCTGTAACCTAGCTGCTTTTAGCAGAACCGCTTTTATTCCAATACCTTCGTCTTTGTTGTGATTTAATCTTAGAAGTACCACCAAGAATCCTGTGAGTCGATTGCTGGACGAATGAAGCATGATCTACTGATTAGGAATTAAATGCAAACAGAGGTTTTTTTCTCTGTAAGTCAAACTTCTCTACACACCACATCTGCGTGCTAAGTTCCTGGAATGTGTCGATACTAAAACCCTGGTAATATTTAATGGCACAATAATGGGAACCAGGTAATGGATTACAGAAATTAGCTAGGTTACTTAATGGCTCCACCACAAAATACCACTGGGCATTGATAACAGCATATTATAATTTCAGGTCAACAATATTTTAAATTAGACCTAAGGCTAAGAAACTTTCATTCTGAGCCCATGCCATTCCAGTGCCATCCAAACAAGGATAAAATTTTTAAAAGAAAGATATAAATAATAGATTTATAAACTAAAGGGAATGAAGCAAAGAATATTTTTTCTATTCAAAGTGACATAAAGAGATTTTCATTTGTCCTTTGAGAATGATAGCAAATCAAATGGTAAGCATTTTACAGCTAGAAATCTTATTTTACATTCTGCTCAGATGAATACATATTAGTTTTCCTCATTCAAGCACATGATATTTTAGCCATGCGGTAACTGTCATGCTGGCCTCTGGGGCATGTTTTATTCCCTAACATATCAAAGATTAGATTCAGGTTGCTTCAACTTAAAAATATTGCTTTACATTTAAATCAATAAATCGAGACAAAAACAATTAGAAAATAACCTGTGCAAGTAGAGATCAATACTTTTGATTTATTATTTTGAGTATTTCCAAGTTAGAAGCATGGGGGAGTTCTGCAGTGTTACTGAAAAACTCAAAAAATTCCCTCCACTACTAACCAAACCCACAAATAAGAGAAACGTTAGAAAAGTTGACATTGTAAAACAGTAGGGCTCTGTAGCTCTTCTCCCAGTGCTTTACGAATATAACAACCAGCAGGGTTAATTTGAAAGAGTACATATTTAATCTCAGCTTCAGAGGCCTTACCCTTTGGTTCATATTTAGCACTAAATTTTAAACCAGAGATTAAGTCTCTCTATGATCTGAAGAACTTCAAATTTGAAAGGAAGTAAAAGAGGTTACATTAAAATCTTAGATTTGGGGGCCGGCCCAGTGGCCAAGTGGTAAAGTTCGCTCACTCCTCTCCGGCGGCCCAGGGTTTCTCCGATTTGGATCCTGGGTGAAGACACGGCCCCGCTCATCAGGCCGTGCTGAGGTGGGTCCCACATAGCACAGCCAGAGGCACTCACAACTAGAATATACAGCTATGTACTGGGGGGCTTTTGGGGGTAAGAAGGAAAAAAGAAGATTGGCCGCAGACGTTAGCTCAGGTATCAATCTTTAAAAAAGAAAACTTTAGATTTTTATGGCTTGTTTTTTTTTTTTCCTCCCCAAAGCCCCAGTGCATAGTCGTGTATCCTAGTTGTAGGTCATTCTAGTTCCTCTGTGTGGGACGCCTCCACGCCGTGGCTTGAGGAGCAGTGCATAGTTCCACACCCAGGATCGGAACCAGCAAACCCTGGGCTGCCAAAGTAGAGAGCACAGACTTAACTATTTGGCTATGGGGCTGGCCCCTGTGGCTTGGTTTTTTTGATTAAAGAACTTCATTCTTATACTCTCCCATAATTTAAATTAAAGTTTCAATTTAATGTCGCTTGTTCACTAAAAAAGAGGTTATTTTAGAAATCCCAGGGTCAAAGATGTAGTAAAGTCATGCTTTGAAGCCCAGATCATTTGTTCTTGGGAATAAACTCTATTTTTTAATATAATCACTGTGGCTGCCTATTAATCCTCTTTTTGTTGACTTTTAATACTTAGGGGTATCCATTCAGTATCCCATTAATCTCGTCCACTCTGTTTCTTGTGTGTGCCAACAACATAGGGGGCACATTGAGAGGATGCAAAGTAGTAAATGTAACTCTTTGAAAAATGTTACCAACATAGATAATTAAATAAATTGTGATTTTGACCCAACAATATAAATAAGTGAAGTGTTTATCCAGAGTGTTTTAGTCACTGTGACTCACTGTGGAATCTGGCCATTTATGAATTACTGTTACCAAGATCTGACATTCTTGTTGGAGAAGGCTGAAAAAGTTTCCATGATGCCAAGACAAATGATTCAAGAAGGTGGTATTTAATTTTACCTACAATTGACATTTTTATCCCTAGCCCACTCCGATGCAATATTTGCATTTCATGTTAAATGTAACTCTAATATCTTCTTTACTCATTGGAATTGGCATTCTCACATAAATTAAAGTGCCAAATTCTGAATAGCTCTCACTGAATGTTGACATCACAGATGTCTTTTACAAAAGCAAAAGAAGAGGCTCAGAATAGCAAAGCGTTTTCCCTTTCCACTTGTACTATAAGATGTCTTAAAGCTTTTCGAAAGAAAGGGGGTCCCAAGTGACAGAGCTTTCTCTCTTTCTGCATTTGGTGTGGAGGTGTTATCTATTTATTATTTACTTATTTCGATGTTTTCTGTCCTTAGGTGAACCTTTCACCTTCCCTGCTCAGACTTGGTCTTGGGCAGATCCCAAATGACCTTCGCAGCCCGAGCTCCCCAAGTGCGGAGGCCTGTCTCCTTCCTCTCGTTTCTTTCCCATCTCTCCTTCTTCTAGGAAGTGATCAGTACAATATTTTCTTTCCACGCCCTTCGCAACCTGCAGTTTATTAGCGTGTCTCATTGACCTGAATCTTTTTCAGAGTAACCGTGTTAGTTTGCTAGGACTGCCTTGACAAACTACCACAAATGGCAGCTTGAACAACAGAAATTGATTTCCTCCAGTTCTGGAGGCTGGAAGTCCAAAGTTAAGGCGCCGGCAGGCTTGGTTTCCTCTGAGCCTCTCTCCTTGGCTCTTAGATGGCCGTCTTCTCCCTCTGTTTTCACTATGTGTGTGTGTGTCCTCTAATCTCCTTTTTTTTTCTAAGGGACACCAGTCGTTTTAGATTAGAATCCACCCTAACAACCCCAATTTAACTTAATCACTTGTTTAAAGATCCTTCTCCAAATATAGTTACATTCGGAGGTGTTTGGGGTATGCATGGATTTGGGGGGAACACAATTCAGTTCAAAACAGTAGTCGAAGCTGGACGTCATAATACTTGTTGGTTAGAGGCAGGATTCAGTTCTCCACATCCCGTGCTCTCCTTGGAAAGCACTGAGGAACTGCTCGTTACCTTGTGGTGATCAGAGGAGCTACGTAGCCCAACGTCAGAGGCTTGCCCCAAGGCTTATGCCTTCAGTTCAGCCGTGTTCTCGTCACGAAACCTCCGAAAGGCAATAAAATAGATTTATTGAGTGCCTATTTGTACCAAATGCTGTGCCGAGAATTTTACATACGGTTATCTAATTGAATCCTTAAAATAGTCCTGAAAGGACTGCCAGTATTCTCATTTGGGCTCTGAGGAGACCGAGGTTTGGAGATGTTAAATGATTTGCCCAAGATCCCACAGCACGTAAACAATGCTGGAATTCAAACCTAGGTGTGCATTCGACTCCAGCACGATGATGCGCCCACAGCACCTGTTTTCTTCTCTCTGTAGAAAAACATGTGTCGTCTGATCACTTATTATAGGTAATCCCCAAATTACCCCATTCTGCAATCTAGTTTTTCACTTTGTATTCTTCTTGGCCAAGTCAAGACTGAGTCAGTAAGCTTTTTTCAGAAGAATATATATTTTTTCTTTTTTACTAACTCCAGGTGGAACTCTATGTGTTTAGAATATTCTCTGCAATGGTTCCCAGAAAAGAAACATTAATATTAATATAATCTTTGTAATCATTTCAAGGTGTTTTGATTACCTATTGCTACATAATCAACTACCTTAAGACTCAGTGGCTTGAAAAAATAATCATCTTCTCTCTCACAATTCTGTGGTTCATTGGGCTTAGTTGTTTGTTCCATGTGATGCTGGCTGGGCCTCAGTCACCCAGCCGTTCAACTGGCTAGACTGTTCAAGATAGCTCATTGACGTGTCTGACGTTTAGGCAGAGGAGAACTACAAGAGGGCTTAGCTGGAACAGCTGAGCTTCTCTCTCCTTCCATGTAGGCTCAGAGCTTCTCCTTCTCCACGTGGAGGTCTCTCCAGCAGAGACACTCGTTACTTGGCAGCTCAGGACTGCCAAAAGCCTTTTTAAGGCTTAGGTCAAGAACTGGCGCAATGTCCCTTCCGTCACATTCTCTTGGTTAAAGTGAGTCCTAGGCCAGCGCATATTCAGTGTAGGGGGAATACCCAAGGCCACGAATACTGCATGATGTGACTCATGATGGCCATCGTTAGAGACTAACTGCCACGTAAAGTTTGCTAAAGAAGAGAAGTTGGGGGGGAAAGAAGGCATTAGCTGCATATTAAATATTGAGTGATTTATCAATACAGAATAAATGGAGAAATAGTTTCGAAGCACTTCAGTGCTTTTTCCAAAAAGCAAGGAGTGTTTTTCAGATAATGATATTTAAGTAATATCAGTGCAAGGAACTTATACAAATGCAGCATACATATTTAATCTTTATAGGGAACAATGTCCCCTGGAGACAAATAAGACCTTTTCCTTAGATCGCTGCTATGATGAGAACTCAAAGCCTTTTGTATCAATTAAGAAACATAGTAAGGCACCGATTTCACTAGCACCAGACTCTAAGTCCCTGCTCTTTCTCAGCTACAGTTGACCTGGCTTTGTGCCATGATCAAAGTTGGAGTGGGTCTTTGCTCCTTCTCTGGGTCAGACAATTCTCTTGAAAGAAGGAAGGAAGGAAAGAAGGGAAGGAGTGAGGAAGGAAGGGAGCCACATGAAAAAACAAAACACCTTGTGTAATTCACCAATAACAAGGTGAATTTGTATTCCATTTGGGTTCAACTGGTGTAATCTTTAGCATTTAAGTACTAAGAATTGTTAAATGATATAAATGTACATTATATCACTTACTCAAGTATGATCAATAATCCTCACTCTAAAAAATTAGCTTCCATGGGTTTTTAAATTATTTTTAATTAGATTTTTTGATAAGAAGTATGAAGGCATCCCAGATGGCAGATATGACTTGTGATAAAATATCTTCTCTTGTATATGATTATATGATTTTGCTTTTTATTAATATATTCTTGGGAAGTGTTGTATGTTGCCAGGTAGAGACGTGTTGTTTAGACATAGCATAATTTAGAGGAGGAGTTGGCAAACCAGGGCCCACTAGCCAAATCTGGCCCACTGCCTGGTATTATAATAAAGTTTTATTAGAACACAGCCACACCTGTTCACTTACATAATGTCAATGGCTGCTCTCTAGCTACATCAGCAGAGTTAAGTAGTTGCAACAGAAATTGCATGGCCCACAATGCCTAAAATATTTACTACTCTGTCCCTTAACAGAAAAAGTTTGGTGACTCCTGATTTGGATGATTAGTTTGACCTTTTATCAGTTTTTTTAAGTTCCACAAGAGTTTCTCTTTATTTGTTTTCTGTTTGTTAGTTGGTTGGTGGCCTAAAGTAAAGATTCTAAAGTCACAAAGTGCAAAAGTGGGTATGGGAGCAAGAGGGTCCAGGAAGAGCATTATGGGCAAAAGGAATTGCATGTCTAGAGACCCAGAAATACAACAGAAAATGAATATTCAGGTAATTATTTTAAATTAGAGTAGCTAGAGTGTAAAATCTGAGTGGAATAAGTAGTCATGGTAGAATTGATGCCAGTGGTTCTGATCGAACTCGGAGCAGTAGACTAGGTCCAGGTTGTGATGGGTTGTGTTTTGTTTTCTAAGTAGGGAAGGAGGTAAGAAAACTCTGGTGGCAGCATAGAGACTGGATTGCAAGAAGATCAAAAGTAGAGTGTTTAGAAAACTGGTATGTCCCATCTCTAATTGGATTTGTCATAAGCATCTCTAGCTTTAATGTCCAAAATGGATCTCTGTGAACTGGAAATGTTAAACATCAGCATTTTCTGCTATTATTCATCTTTAGGAAATGGCAAGTGCATAAAAAAGAGAAAGAAATATAATTGAGGAAATTGTACAAAATTCTCTCTGGTCTCTTCAGTTCTTAATTTCTGTGACTCTGATTTTCCAAACTATTCAGTTAATTTTCAATTGACCTAACCATAATAGCCAGTATCTAAAAATTTCCCTCAAATTTACTGTTGTGTTACAGTTGATTCAAAGAGCAGTTGTGATCAGAAAGGTCATTCCATGCTTACAAAGTGCCTCTGAAAAATCCCCTTAGGAAATATCATAGGCAGTTTTCAGAGTGGTGTTTTTTCGTTTTTTGGTTTTCGTTTTTTTTTCAAAATCAGCTCAAGTGTATCCTGCTAAAGGTAGATCATTTCCATCTGTGCTAAGGCCGTCATAGGTCCTAGGCGGTGGCCATGGTGCCTGCACTGAAGAAAACACTCTGAGGCTGACACTAATTAGCTCCCTTGGTAATGGTTTCATCTAAAAGGGTAAGGCTTCAGAACGTCACTGAAGATCTCATCCTAGACTCTTCCAGGTTGAGAATGAGCTCCTGCTCAAATGCCCAGGCTGATGAAGTGGGAGGAAGTTGACAGACCCAGGACAGATGGTTCTGAATCCTCACATAGGGAAGATTTTCTTTCTGTTTGATCTGACTTCACTCTTTTTAAACATTAATTCTGGATGTTTTAGGAATCTTTATTGGAGGTGCCTACACTGGACATATGTGTTTAGCATAAAGGAGAATAGCAGTGGAGAACAGCACACATAACCCAGAACCCCAACTGCGCTACTGCTGTTGTGCTCCGCTTAGCAGGTGGTCAAAGGCGCAACACATACAGTTGAAATTAGATTGCCAGGACTCAGATCCTAACTCTGCTTCTTACTAGCTATGGGACCAAGCCTCAGTTTCCTAAACTGTCACACAGAGATCATAATCATGGGTGAGTGAGTATTAAATGAGATAGTGAATGCAAAGCGTTTAGAACAGTGCTGTCGTTGTCACCATTACTGTCATGGTTATTACTGTTATTCATATCCCTTAAGAATTTGGTTGCTAGGAACAGAAGTGCCAAAAATAGAACAAATTAGAGGTTTTCTTATCATGAAACAAGAAGTGAGGAGGTAGCCGTGACAGGCTTTGGCTCAGCAGCTCAAGAATTCAGGCCTGTAATCTCTGTGGTAATCTTGGCCTTTTCCTCGTAACTGCCTCTTAGTTCCAAGGTGGCTACTCTGTCTCTACCATCAGATGCTCATTCCAGGCAGAAAGAACTGAAGCGTAAAGGGCAAAAGGATGTTCCGAGCTGAGCGTGCGTGCTTTTAAGGGGCTTTCCTGTAAGCCCTACCCAATGGCTTTTGCATATATGACGTTGGTCAGAAACTGGTCCCAGTCCTGCCCCCACCCCATGCCTGTAACAGAGGCTGTACACTTTGTTACCCCCACAGAATCAAAATTCTCTTTCTAGAGGAAAAGGGAGAATGAGCATTGGGTGGGCACTGGCGATCTCTGCCACATTATTTTCAGTGTTGTTGTTCCTTTCGTTACTGTTGTTACCTTGAGACACTGTCACCTTTCTCTACTGTAAAGTTCCCAAAGACAGAATCCCTCAAAAGAGGACATCTCCCTGTTTTAAATCGCTTCTTGAATCTGTCAACATTAATCTTGAAAATAGCACCAGAGGAGTATGCCAGTAGTACAGTCACCTATATTAATTGGTTGGGTTCTGTTTTAGCCTTTGACATTACTGTTCTGTTCTAAGTAGTTTAAGAGAGTATGAAACATTAATTTAAATACATTATCTAGACTTTTGATGAGGCCAAAGCAGAAATATACCATTCAAAATAAGGCTAGAAACTAAGAACCAAGCTACTCTAACTGGAATCTTTAAACTGATAAGGCTTTAAATAATTCGTTGTTTTATGCTATTCCAGAAACTTAAAGAACTTTTGGAGTTTTTATGGGCCACTGATATTCTTGTTTGAAAATAAATTATTTTCTTTCTTCTTCTTCTTCTTCTTCTTCTTCTTCTTCTTTTTTTTTTTTGCTGAGGAAGATTGACCCTGAGCTAACATCTGTTGCAATCTTCATCTTTTTGCTTGAGGTAGATTCACTCTGAGCTAACATCTGTGCCAGTCTTCCTCTATTTTGTATGTGGGTTGCCACCACAGCATGGCAGCCAACGAGTCGTGTAGGTCTGCACCCAGGAACTGAACCCAGGCTGCCGAAGCAGAGCACACTGAACTTAACCACTAAGCCACAAGGCCAGCCCCCCAAATAAATTAATTCATGATAGAAAAAGTATTTGTCTGAAGCATTTCTCTGTCCTACTTGTTTCTTTCTGGAAGCCTTATTCACTTTCCTTTTTTAATAGGAATGTAGCCACTCATTTCTTACCCTCCTGAAATCCTCTCCAGTGCTTTACTGCCCTAAATTGTTCATTGCAAACCAGCCATGGCCTTTGCTGGCCTAGGGACAGAGTCCTTTCCATTCTGTTCATGAATGTAAGTGTTTGTTGTTGTATCAGCATCATTGGCAGAAGGCAGTGATGGAGATTGGGCAAGAAGCCTCTTTTTAATCTGAGGCCAACTTGGGGAGAGTGAGTGATAGAGTGTGAAAAGGAAGAGAAAGAGAGAGCACATGCTGCAGACATTTCATCATCAAGTATTTGTGGTTTGTTGTGTGTGAGGAATTCTAGAGTGTAGGAAGACCTAAAAAAGGCATCCCTCGCCTTGCAGGGTAACATCCTTTGCCCTGAAGCTCTGAAAGAAAGGGCATTTCAAGCGGTGAAGTCCTTCCTCTGCTGTTGGGCCTCAGGAAAGAAAGAGTGACTGGAGACAAAAGCCTCTGCTTCTAGTGGGCTGTACTGTCAGGCTTCGTGAAAGCCAAGCAATGAAGATTTGATGTAAGACGGTGCAAAACAGAGGGCCAGTGGAGGTCTTGAGCTGGGGAGCAGTCAGTGTGCAGGGAGGCTGTGTCCGCTTCAGAGACTGCCCCGGGCACTGACAGTGGCGGTGGGTGGAGCACAGGCTGGGAGCCTCCCTGTCTTCTTCGTGTTCGCTGGCGACTCATCTCTGTCTCCTTCTGCAGCTGTCTCCCAAGCTGCTATCTACCCACCCGAGCGCTGGCCACCTCAGCCCAGGGTCATTGTCTCAATTAACCTTACCTGTGCGACAAACTCTAAACACGTAATGAGAAGCTTGAAATTTCACTTACGTATATTTAGCCTAGGATAACTTTTTTTGCTAGTAACAGTGAAGAATTTTATAGAAAATATGGCAGTTGGCTTTAATAACATTGTTAGCAAAGATTAAGAATATTCCTTCAACATCTTCCTCAAATTGTCCCTCAAAAGATATTATCAACATATAATTCTAACCACTTCGATCCCTTAAATCCTTGGATGGAAGGCAGTCATTTTTTCTTAAGTCTTAAATTACCTCAACATTTACCGCTCAGTTTCTTTCTGGATTTAAGTGAAAAAGTCCATCCCAACTGATCCTCTCATTATCTAATAAATTCTGATTATATATTCTCTCAGCTTTTATCTCCTTTAAGAGCTTTTTTCACTTTTCTAATATGGCTTTATAAAAGCAATGTCCCAAGGGCTGGCCTGGTGGTGCAGTGGTTAAGTTCGCATGCTCCGCTTTGGCAGCACAGGGTTCGCCAGTTTGGATCCGAGGTGTGGACCTACACACCACCTGTCAAGCCATGCTGTGAGAGGCATCGCACATATAAAGTAGAGGAAGATGGGCATGGATCTTAGCTCAGGGCCAGTCTTCCTCAGGAAGAAGAAGAAGAGGATTAGCAGCAGATGTTAGCTCAAGGGATAATCTTCCTCAAAAAAAAATTAATTAAAAAAAAATAAAAGCAACATCCGGTCTTCTAAATAATTTTAGTTACTATTTTCTAATTTCTAATTTGATTATTTTCATCTTAGAGCTTTTCTAACTGAAATGCGTATGAAGTATAGCAACAAGAACTTCCAAAGAAACAAATACACTGTGGGTTTTTAAAAAAGGGTACTATAGGGGCTGGCCAGTGTAGGTGGCATAGTGGTTAGGTTCACATGTTCCACTTCATTGGTCCAGGGTTTGCAGGTTCAGATCCTGGGTGCAAACCTGCACACTGCTCATCAAGCCATGCTGTGGTGGTGTCCCACATACAAAATAGAGGAGGATTGGCAATGGATGTTAGCTCAGTGACAATCTTCCTCACCAAAAAAAAAGGGGGGGGGGTGGGGTACTGTAATTCCTTGTATTTTCCCTAATTTCCAGTATCTTGTATGAGGTCAGTCTACAGCGAGGGCCTCCCAGACAGCAATTGTCCCTTAGGCCCAAGTCTTTAGGGCACCGTCAGGACATACTCCAAGATCCCTTCCCTGAGTCACTGTTTATTGTTTATCAAACTCTTTCTGTGAGCCTGCTTTTGTTTCTTTCTTGTGAATACCCAAGATGACCCTGTTGAAGTTCACTGTCTCCTTTGTTTGCCCACATTCCCCATTTCGTTGTGTGAGGCCTCACCCTTCACCTTGGCACATCATTCATGTTGAGGGCCCCTGGTACTAGCCAGAGCCAAGTTAACTGGAGATTTCTCTCTTTCCTTCAGATCACTTATGGCAATATCACGTGGGCTTGGTTCCAGCCCCGATTTCTGGGCACCTACTAACTCTATCTGGGGTAGTGGTTTGCAGTACCAGTGAACATCACAAGTATCTGTGGAGCCATTTGAAAATGCAGGCATCTAGAACCTTCCCAAGACCTCATGAATCGGAATCCACGTGGATGGGGTCCAAGCTTCTATTTGTTGTTTTTTAGAGCTCAGGGGGTGATTCTGATGTACAACCAGATTGAAAATAAGTAATCTTAAGAATTGATCATTCTGTTTACATTTTCTTTTTATATTTGAAGGCATTTTTTTTTTTTAATTTTAAGGACCGAATATGTTCCCTGTCGAAAACCTTTCCTCTGTAGTGAGTCGGCAAAAGTAAATTCCTAGCATGAAGTGTCCAGTTCACCTGAATTCTCTCCCCTGCTTGCCTGACACTCCCAGGTGAGCCCTTAGCTGCACTGTCACTGGCTTGTGGCAGAGCCCATCTGAGCTGCATCGTGAAAGTTTATGATTTGTACAATGTGCTGCAACTTTATAAGTCCACTCATAAACTTACACGCTCCATCATCCCAATGAAGTAGCTTTTATTATCCTGGATTTTCAGATTAGGAAACACTAAGAGAGTTTACGTGACTTGCCTAAGAACACTAAGAAATAGTGGCTAGAATCAGACTCGTATCTTCCAAGTCCACGTGCAATACTCTTTCACTATCCTGTGCTATTCTTCCTACTGGTTAATATTTTTATCATTTTATTTTTAAATAATTTCAGACTTAAAGAAAAATTGCAAAAATAGTACAAAGAATTTCCACAAACCCTTTACCCACGTTCTCCAAATATTAATGTCTTACTACATTACTTAATCGTCCTCTCTTCTCTCTCTTTCTTTGTGTATGTGTTAATTTAACTGTTTATTACGTATATATATATTTGACAGTAAATTACAGACGTGATTCCCTTTGGCCTCTCAATTCTTCACTGTATGTTTCTTCAAACACAGATATTCTCCTCCATCACCACAGAACAATGATTAGAAGTCTCGAAATTAATACAGTACTACTGTCTATGTACAGACAACTAAATCTCACCAGTTTTATCCACAAATGTCTTTTGTAGCAAAAGAAGAAAAATATTTCTGGTCTAGGATCCATGCAAGGATCACATGCTGCATTTGGTTGTGTCTCTTTACTGTCTTTGTCTTTGAAGGTCCTCAGCTGCCTTTGTTGTTCATGACCAGATTAATTATGTAGGCTCTCCTCTGACAGGCAGGAATTGCCCCAGCAGTTTTGGCTCTCAGATCATGATGGAATTGCTTAGAAACCCATGGCTTCACTGACATACAGCAGGACGGGCCACAGCATTGCGAAAATATTGGAGAACCAATAATAATGATATTTATTACGTAGGATTTACTATATGCTGGGCACTGTTTTAAACGCTTTCCATATATTAACTATTTAATCTTCATAACAACTTTATATAATAGGTATTATTATATTATAGCCGTGGAATCTGAGAAACAGATAAGTTAAGTAACTTACTCAGGGTCATCCAGCCAGGAAATGGCAAGGCCAGGAGTCAAAACCCTACAGCCAGGCTCCCTCCCTAGTGTGAGCATTAACCAGCATAGGCAGAACCTGAGGCACTAAACAGAGTTGTGTGTCCTTAGGCGAGTTATTAACTCTAGAAACGTCAGTCTCATCAACTGAAAAATAGGACTAATAATATCTACTTCATAACGTTAGTTGTAACGAGTACACAAGATAATCTATTAAAGCATTTAATATGTTGCAAGGACTCCATTTTTTTTTAAGAGTAAGTAAAATTTTAAATGTAAACATTGAAAAATTATGCGTGACTCCCACTGAGATATAGCAGCTCTCAGAGAGTACTTCTGTAATCATTGGGGGCGGGGAGGAGAAGGGAACAGAAGCAACAGACATCTATTTTTTAGGTTTTTTGAGGGGCTAATTACAACCAAAACCACCTTCAAGGCGGAAGAAGCCAAACAATGATGAGTCACGAAACACAATTTTAGAATGAACTTCTGGGAAGGACTCCTGTGTCTTTGGTTCTATTAGAAAAGAGGTATGTATTTCCCCTCAAGAGGAAGGGCAGCACCCTTCTGACCAGCAGCATTCTGGGTGGAGGAGTAATTACCTTCCAGCTTTAAAAAGAGCACTGTTTTCATATGTAGGTGGCAGTAAGAAAATCAAGAGGTCTTTAAAAGAGAACTCTGAGGACACTGAGTTTACAGAATTACTGAAATATATAGTCATTTTCATATGAAGTTCTCATTTTATCTTAAAACATTTCAAATGTGGCTTCTGAACCTATGGAGAAGATAAACGTATCTGCAGGAGATAGTCGTATGACTAAGTTCAGCTTTATCTTTTGTAGGTTGTGAGTAGATTTGAGGGGGCACGTCTGCAGCCCGAGGGCTTTCTGGGCTCTCCACTGCGAGAGCAGACAAGGATAGAGTTTCCTTCTCCTTTCTATCAAGGCTTGAAGGTTTCTTTTGAGCCCTTCCTTCTGGAGACCTGTGGACTTCCTCCAGCTACCACCTCTTTCCTCACAAGTGTCCACTTCTGAGCTCCTTATTTTGGGAGCCAAAAATAAGCAGTCACTTGGAGAGGGAGGACAAAGAGGCAGAGGGACTCAGCAAAAGTTCAGAAAGGACTCAGGCTCCCGTGTGCACAGCCTCTGCAGCCGTCCCCGCAGCTCAGCCCTCTGCTCCTCGCCCGCTCGAGGCTGGGGCGTGCAGGCTTGGGCCTCTGTTCCTCTCCCGGCAGGTCCGCCAGCTCTCATCGTCCATAGCCTGCCTCAACCTGCATCTTCCCCGACCCACCAGCTCTCACGATAGACCTGTTCATTGCTTGTTTTAAAAGCAGCCTTTTCAACCACATTGTCCACTCAGCCAACAGGAAAAGCAAAAGTAGCCCTAGTGTAGAGGCCTATGGCTGTAAGCAGAACTGGTGCAGAGCGGAAATGTGGGGCCCCTTGTTCAAAGATTAAGAACTTCAAGAGGGAGACAGCGGACGTTAAATGGGCATGTGGCCCTGTGCAGCAGCACAGCTAACATGCCAATAAAGCCATCCTTGGCTGCAAGGGGCACAAGGAAGGTGAAAGTTGCTTCTCTACTGAATAAGCTGGATATATTTAAAAATCAATATCATATTAGTGGAATACTAACAAAATTGTACCTCAGTCAACTTCAGATTGACTAGATTTTATCTGAAACTCTATGGCACAGGTACTGGAACTCCATGACAGTGGGATAAATTCTGTGAATGATCCAGCACATCTATACTCTGATTTAAAAGGAAAAAAAAATAACTCTACAGGTGTTTTTGATGTTCAACCAACATTAAGAACCACTGGCAAACAGATGTCTGCGTTCCACCTGCGAAGAGTCTGATTTGGTTGTCTGTGGTGGAGCCCGGGCATCAGCAGTGCAAGCTCCACTGGAGACTCTGACACCAAGCCAGACTTAATAAAGCGTGCAGAGATTGCATGCTAGCTGCATACACCAGAAGTTCCACTGGGGAAGGGGTAGACAGGACTAGAATCACTAGCAGCATCGCGACCCATTTTTGCTCTGCAGTGTACTCAGAGCAAAGATGAGAGATTCTCTGGAAGCTTTTCTTGAGTCTATACTTGAAGCAATTATTAAAAATTTACATGTATTTGAATCCCATTGCTACGGAATTTGCAGTAATTTAGAGAGTCATCTGCAAATACAGAGTCTACTGGAGGGGAGATCACAGAGCCAGTGTGGCTTACCGTTGGAAGATACAGGTTGGAGTTCCAGTCCTGCCGACTTAGCAAGTTCCCCACTTATTATATAGGGAAGTCAGGGGACCTCTGAGCCTCAGGCTCCTGATCTGGACTGAGATGAGGGGACCAACTTCACAGTGCTGTTGGGAAGGAGATGAGTTTACATATGAAATGAATGTAAGCTGTTGTTCTTATTTAAATCTAACAGTGACAGAGAACAAACCTTCAGGTTAGTAACGTATCTTTACCCATCACGTTAGCATAGCAATTGTATATTCGGCTAAAATGTGCTGTTCCTCCATCTATGTCAAATCATTTCATCCTCAGAATTCAAGTTAAATGTTAATCCCTTAATGAAATATTTTGTGTCCCTGCTGGCAGTTAATTATTTCTGCTTATACCTTAGCACACTGTAGTGATTTTATTTGATTGCACAGCTTTTCCTCCTTCTAGGCTATGAGATTTCTGAGGACTAGGTCTGACCCGACACTGACTTCCGGATGGGATGTGCTCAGTATGTTAGTTAAGTGAATGCGTGGCAGAAGGAGGAGAAAGGAATCAAGTATAGGTGAGAATAGTTTAGGCCATTTAAGATATTTAGCAGTGTGAAGGAAGGAATTACAGGAGAACAGGAACCTTGTCTGTATGGACATTCCCCTCCACCAGTTCACAGTCAGCGCTGGGCACGTTCCAGGTGGCTCAGGAGAAATTTGTGAATGAAAGGAACGAAGAAAGGTCAGCTTCAGACAAAGGTTTCTGTTGCATGGACTTCTCCTCATGCTATATTTCATTTTCTGTTGCACAACCCGCAGTGTCTGTTAGCTGTGTGCTATTCCCTCTCCCAGAGGCTCCAGGGCAGAACCATCAGGCCCTCCCCAAGGCCTGCGCCTCACCCCTGGTCATTTACAACCCCTGCTCCTTATCAAAAGGAATGGATCCTACTTCGCCTTCTGCAGGACTGTCTCATGCTTCCCCATCACTCGCTAGTGTAATAACCATAAATCCCTGTAACAAATTATGGGCACTAAAGGGCCACCTTTCGCAGGAATGAAATATTTGATCCCTAAAGCACCTAAACCAAAGGACCAATCCAATAATGACTATATCAGGGACGGCGGCTGGCTGAATTGGGGGGTCTCAGATTCCCCCATGCCGCCTCCCGTCTGGTCTGCATAGGACCAACACGAGAGGAAGACATGCACCTCCTTGGAAAAGGTAGCTCTTTGCAGACTGCTTGTAAGAGTCCTGATTTTATGAAAACCCAGTTTTTGAAAGACTTTGTGATGAACCAAGCTGGAGAGAGTACGTCACAGTTTTATTACAATATGGGCCTTTTCTTAGGGTATGGGATTCATTTGTTGCCAGGAGCCGCCCACCAGTCAGCTAAGCCTCTACCCAAGGACAACGGTCCGGGAGAGAGATGAGGGAACGCACGGCGGACCCTCAGAAGATGGCAGTCGGCCGCTCCTGATCCTACTCATGCTACTAATCTTAGCAGTATTGCTCTCGCTGTTCTTTTTCTGTACATGGGATATCTTGGGGAAAATCTCTCCAAGCAGGGGAAAGAAGCTGATGTAACCTGGCCTTCTAGGGAAGGTTCAGGGCAACAGCAGCCTGAAGGGAAAAAACCTTCTGACCCCATCCTGGAGAGGCGGTAAGGGAATTTGGACAGCCCTCAAGGAGGAAGCCTTCTAATAAGCAGCCTCAAAAGAGAACATTCCCTCCTCAGGTCCTTCTAGGAGGTAGATATTATCCTAGGCCTGTTAGGACAGGAGGTAAATGGTGGCACCCACCCAGGAGCAGAGGCATGCAAAAACTACCCCTTCCTAAGGCAACTCACGATCCTGATAAAGTTGCAGAAAAATATCATAATATATTGACACCGGGGAACTGGGATTATGATGAGGATTGGGAACCCTATAAAATAGTTAATGGTAAAAGAGAAACCCCAAGCACTGTGCCTGTGTGGCTTTCGATCAGACGGAGCTGGGCGCCTGTGTGTATTTGGTCCCCTTACACTTTGCAGTACTTCTGCTTTCGTTAATTTGTGGCTAAATAAAATAGCAGGATTCTGTAGTCAGAGTCAGTAC